>NC_053394.1:37147282-37255032 GCF_905171765.1 Bufo bufo | reverse complement strand
CGTGCAGACGTTTTGAACATTGCCTACCCTACATTTATCTATTTTGCTATCCATAATATTATTAAAATCCCCCATAACTAAAAGTGGTTTATACCCTACCTTGAGCGCAAAATCATAAATTTTTAATAGGACATCTATTTTGAAAGGTGGTGGTATATATACGTTGGCTATTATCCACGGTCTTCCTTCCAACAAACAATCAATCAGAACATATCGGCCCTCCTGATCTTTAACTATTTCCCCTATTTTAGTATCAATATCACGATGTATCAAGATACTCACGCCTCTTGCATATGATGAATAAACTGAGTGAAAAGAGTGCTATATCCATGGTCTAGACAACCCCTTTATCGTTTCGCTTGTCAGATGCGTCTCTTGTAGACAGATTATAGCAGGTAGAAATCTGTGTATTGCATCAAAAACCGCCACCCTCTTTAATCCCCTGCTCAAACCCCTAATATTCCAAGAGATTATTCTCATAAAAACCTATATAATTGGCTACCCGATCTTCTAACGTAGCTGGATCCCCCAAGGGAATGGAGCAGAAAAGGCAGGGAAGAAGGGGGGGGGGAAACACAGCACAGCAAAATAACTACCTTGCCCACCCCCATTCCCTTCTGAATGGGCCAGGTTAACTTCACTCCTGGTTCTCTCTCTTAGCATTTTCCACTCCCCGCCAACCCCCAGCCCGATTGCCCCTCAACTCCTTATATTTTCTTTAATCCATCTTTGTACCGCATCTGCTTTATCAAAAACCCAGTTTTTACTTTCCCATTCAATCCTCAGTTTAGCCGGGAACATCATCGAATATTTGACATTATATGAACGCAAATTTTTTTTCACCTCAATAAAACAGCTTCTTTACTTTATCGTCTCTTTTGCATAGTCCGAAAATAGCATTACTATTGTGCCCAAATATTCTAATTTCCCTTTTTTCCTTGATCTGCGCAATATCTCCTCCTTATCCCTAATCGATAGCAGACTAAAGAGTATGGGTCTCGGTCTCATTCCGGGTACCGGTGGCTTAGATGGTATCCTATAGGCCCGTTCCACAACATTTTTATAATCTGAGATGCCCTGGCCCAGTTGTTCCATAAGCCATGATTGTAAAAAGGTGCATAGGTCTTGCCCCTCCGCACCCTCAGGCATTCCAAGACATCTCAGATTAGACCTTCTAGTCCTATTTTCCAGCTCCAGTACTCTACTTTTTAATTCCCTATTTTCCTCTTTCAGGGAGTTTTTTTCTTTAACCATTATCTGCAGGAGGTCCTCAGAGTCAGATGCTCTTTTCTCGATTTCTATCAACCTTTCTTTATACACTGCTCAAAAAAATAAAGAGAACACTTAAACAACACAATGTAACTCCAAGTCAATCACACTTCTGTGAAATCAAACTGTCCACTTAGGAAGCAACACTGAGTGACAATCAATTTCACATGCTGTTGTGCAAATGGGATAGACAACAGGTGGAAATTATAGGCAATTAGCAAGACACCGCCAATAAAGGAGTGGTTCTGCAGGTGGTAACCACAGACCACTTCTCAGTTCCTATGCTTCCTGGCTGATGTTTTGGTCACTTTTGAATGCTGGCGGTGCTTTCACTCTAGTGGTAGCATGAGACGGTGTCTACAACCCACACAAGTGGCTCAGGTAGTGCAGCTTATCCAGGATGGCACATCAATGCGAGCTGTGGCAAGAAGGTTTGCTGTGTCTGTCAGCGTAGTGTCCAGAGCATGGAGGCGCTACCAGGAGACAGGCCAGTACATCAGGAGACGTGGAGGAGGCCGTAGGAGGGCAACAACCCAGCAGCAGGACCGCTACCTCCGCCTTTGTGCAAGGAGGAACAGGAGGAGCACTGCCAGAGCCCTGCAAAATGACCTCCAGCAGGCCACAAATGTGCATGTGTCTGCTCAACGGTCAGAAACTGAGGGTGATATGAGGGCCCGACGTCCACAGGTGGGGGTTGTGATTACAGCCCAACACCATGCAGGACGTTTGGCATTTGCCAGAGAACACCAAGATTGGCAAATTCGCCACTGGCGCCCTGTGCTCTTCACAGATGAAAGCAGGTTCACACTGAGCACATGTGACAGACGTGACAGAGTCTGGAGACGCCGTGGAGAACGTTCTGCTGCCTGCAACATTCTCCAGCATGACCGGTTTGGCATTGGGTCAGTAATGGTGTGGGGTGGCATTTCTTTGGAGGGCTGCACAGCCCTCCATGTGCTCGCCAGAGGTAGCCTGACTGCCATTAGGTACCGAGATGAGATCCTCAGACCCCCTGTGAGACCATATGCTGGTGCGGTTGGCCCTGGGTTCCTCCTAATGCAAGACAATGCTAGACCTCATGTGGCTGGAGTGTGTCAGCAGTTCCTGCAAGACGAAGGCATTGATGCTATGGACTGGCCCGCCCATTCCCCAGACCTGAATCCAATTGAGCACATCTGGGACATCATGTCTCGCTCTATCCACCAACGTCACGTTGCACCACAGACTGTCCAGGAGTTGGCAGATGCTTTAGTCCAGGTCTGGGAGGAGATCCCTCAGGAGACCATCCGCCACCTCATCAGGAGCATGCACAGGCGTTGTAGGGAGGTCATACAGGCACGTGGAGGCCACACACACTACTGAGCCTCATTTTGACTTGTTTTAAGGACATTACATCAAAGTTGGATCAGCCTGTAGTGTGTTTTTCCACTTTAATTTTGAGTGTGACTCCAAATCCGTACCTCCATGGGTTGAAAATTTTGATTTGCATTTTTTTATTTTTGTGTGATTTTGTTGTCAGCACATTCAACTATGTAAAGAACAAAGTATTTCAGAAGAATATTTAATTAACTCAGATCTAGGATGTGTTATTTTTGTGTTCCCTTTATTTTTTTGAGCAGTGTATTTTTGGACATCCACTCTGAGGAGCCCCACAGACTCCCTGATATTTCCAGTCTGGAGAGAGAGATTCTGTATTGCCAAATTGCATTTTTTTATTTCTTGAAATATATCTTGCAGGCGGGGAACCTGCTCCTCCTTTGTTGTGGCAATTTTTTCCGTCACTCTCCCCTGTTTATTAACACTCTCCCCAGACTGGAAACTCACCTCTGATGTTTTCAATCCAAAATTTCCCTCTGTAATAAACTTGCCCTCTTGTACTAGGGACTCATCCTCTTTTTTCTTTTTTGACGGGCTGATCTGTCCACGCATATTGGTCAGGAGTAGCTGCTTTGATGTTTCTGATTTTTTAATCATTGAGAAGATTGAGGTATTAAGCTCCACCTGTGCCCTGCCCTTTTTTCCAGCTCCCTGTCTAGCCATCTCTGGGATTTCTTACTGCCTACCCCTTGCGCCCCTCCTCCACATGCCTTACATAACAATCCGCAATATCGCTAGCTAAATCAACAGCGAGGGAGGATCAACATACAGACCCGAAGAACAACAATACGTCCAACAATTTTCCATTTACATACATAGTTTGTTAACTCTACTAATTCATATATCCATAGTCCACTAATATTCGTTCTCCCTCCTAAGACATAAAAATGCATTTGATTTCGTGTCCAGGCTGCACGATTATAAAACCAGCAGCCAGTCAGATAGTGCCAGTTAATATTAAAGAAAACAGTGGCAGACCCTTAGTTAGTAGACATTGGTTAGCCAGTTAGTTCATGACATACGTGACAGCCTGTAATTGATTAATTCAGTTAGTAAGATTACTTCATAACATGACACAATATCAGTCCTTATTTCCACTTCAGGGTGTAGGGTAGCGAGCTCCCGGGCTGTTTCCACCTCATATACCTCCCGCTGGTCTCAATTTGTTATTATTTATTTGTATATTTTGTTTTTTTGAAAAATAAAAATAAAATAAAAAATTCCACTTTTCCGCCTTTCCTCCTTCCAATAAACGGTCAGACTGGTAGTAAAGCTGTATTTTAGGCCACTCGCCTCAGTCCCCCTTCATTAGAGCCATCTGAGACTCACTCCCCCCCCCCCCCAGCCCCCAGTCCAGACCAGCAATCGCTATATCAAACTTTATATTTCCACCGCTGTTAACTTTCCTCCTTCTCTGTCCTTTTCTCAGTTTACACGGGCCATTCAGGGGTAGGGGTGCCACCCAGGTTCCACATAAACACCTTTAGAACCAGCTCTCATGGCCCCCTTTCAACTCCCTATTAGCCCGTGCCCTTTTACCAGTATTACCTCAGATTGTTAGTAGCGGTATTCTGAAAGGCGTAGATGCGTCTCATCTCATCCTCAGGGGAGGGGGAAAGGTAGAAGCGCTGGCACCCGCGCCGCCCGGTCCACAAAACTTCACCTCCTCTCCCAGCATTGCAGGCGCATCCGCTTGCCTCAGGCTTAAGAAAAACAGGACAGCAAGATGGTGATACAGCGGGTGACAGGTCAGCAGTGTAGCGGCCCCCACGGCATGTCTGGGTTACCGGTGGGAGAGTGGAGCAAGCAGCGGTTCACACAGCATGGTCTCGGCGCCACTGCACTTTCGGGCTAGGAGCTCAGCAGCCGGAAGGGAGGTGCATGCATCACCTACGTACACGCCCGCCCACATGCTGCGCCCCCCATGTGTTTATAACAAGAATAACTTTACTAGGGTGGGATATTTGTGTGCTGCTGTTAGGACCAAGGGAAAACAAATTATCGTTAGAAATTAACAATTAACGAAGGGAATCATTCATTTCTAACGATAATTTTTTTCCCTTAGTCCTAACAAACAGCACACAAATATCCTACCCTAGTAAAGTTATTCTTGCTATAAACACAGTGGGTTGGGGGGTGTCTGTGCTGCTGTTAGGACTAAGGGAAAACAAATTATCGTTAGAAATTAACGATTCTCTCTCATTTTTGGGGTTCTGACAAAAAGAAGGTAAAATAATATCTTGGCTTTTATGAAAATAAGAAGACACCTTAGGGAGAAAATCTGGACGGTGTCTGAGAATAATCTCATCTGAGACCCTAAAAAGGTTCTCTAATAGAAAGGTCTTGGATTTCCCCTATTCTGCGGGCTGTAGAAACTGCAACTAAAAAAGCCGCTTTCCATGAAAGAAATTTAATTTCTGCCACCGAAACAGGTTCAAAGGGACTTCTTGTTAGTCCTGACAGCACTAAGTTGAGATCCCAACTGGGCACAGAGGACCTAGACCTAGGCTTAATAACACTGACGCCTTTGACGAACCTCTTCACTAGCTTATCCTCAGCTAGAGACACCCCAAGGAAGCTTGACAGAGCCGACACCTGTACCTTGATGGTGTTATAACTAAGGCCCTTCTGCAGACCTTCCTGCAAGAAGTCCAAGATTGGGGGGATACTAGGGTTGTCTATTTCAAAGGGTCTATCCAGCAGCCAGGAATTAAACCTACGTCAGGTCCTACAAAAGACAGAAACTGTAGAAGGTCTTCTCCATGACTGGATAGTCGAGATGACTGGGTCTGACAGACCCCTCTGCTTTAGGATCCACCACTCAGGATCCATGCTGTGAGATGGAGTCTCCCTACCTCGGGAAACCAAAGGGGACCCTGCTGGAGCAGATCTGGTCTGGACGGAACGGAAAAGGGGGAGCTATCGCTAGGGACTCTAGCAGAGGATACCAGTTCCTCTTGGACCAAGCTGGAACTACCAGAATCACTTTCCCTTTCCCTTCTCTTATCTTCTTGGTAACTGCTGGGATAAGGGGAAATGGGGGAAGGGCATAAGCCAGGTTCCAATGCCAGTCCTGCCCTAGAGCATCCAGACCTGTGGGGAAATATCCCCTGTTCAGGGAAAAGAACAAGGGGACCTTTCTGTTTTCCCTGGTAGCGAACAGGTCCACCTGAGGATGACCCCAGTTCTGGGCTATCATCTCGAACGCAGCCTTGTGGAGCTCCCGCTCTCCTGGGTCTATTCTCCTTCTGCTCAAAAAATCTGCCTGGACATTGTCCACTCCTCTCAGGTGTACAGCTGTGATGGAAAGGACTGTCTTTTCTGCCCAGGAAATTATCTCCTTGGAGAGATTCTGAAGATGAGGGTGACACGTCCCACCCTGATGCCTTATGAAGGAGACTGCTGTTGTATTGTCGGAGTAATGTCACAGCCAGACAGCTGAGAAGCGCTCACAGGAGCTTCTCAGATCCTCCTCCTTGAATTTCCTTGTTTTGGTTTAGTTTCTCATCTCGTTAGTCTATCTCAGCTGTCATGCAGTCAGACTGATCGCTACCATTTAAGTTCTTCCCCATAATGCAGTAGTGTGCGGCTGATACAACTTCCTGGAGTGTGTGTGCATGCTGTTCCCAGTTCCCAGTCGTCAGTCGTCTGCAGATAAGTGCTGTTTATGTATTTATGTTTTTGTCTTTTCTGGATCCAGGTGACCCTGACTCCCTCCGTGTCAGTGTAGGGAGCCGGTGGTCGTGTCCCTTCACTATTGTAGGGTCTTCAGGTAATAGATAGCCGAGGAACGTGGATATGCGGCCATCCACCTTTGGGGTGTTCGCATAGGCTGAGCAGTGAGGGAGAGCGGCAGCTCTATTGCAGGGGTCTCCCTTTGTTCCTTAGTTGTGGATCCAGAGAGACATTGTTTATATGGTATTGTCTTGTTTCCTGTACACCATCCGTGACATTATCAGCCGCCAAAACCGTCTCAAGCATGGATCCGGTTTCACTTTTGGCTGAACGCCTCCAGGGTCTTTCATTGGAGGTAGCTGATCTCCGTAGGATTTTTTCTCAGTTTCAAGTGACCGGTTCAGATTGCGTTCATGGAGTTTGTGCTGAGCCCAAGATCTCGCTCCCGGATACGTTCTCTGGGGGTAGTGAGAATTTTGTGCGTTTTAAAGAGGCTTGCAAACTCCATTTTCGCCTTCTTACCCATTCTTCTGGTGATGAACGGAGGGTGGGGATCATTGTATCGCTGCTCAGGGGTAACGCTCAGTCTTGGGCCTTTTCGCTACCGGAGGGGGCACGGCCCCTCCGCTCAGTGGATGAATTCTTTTTAGCCCTGGGTCAGATATATGATGATCCGGATCGTATTGCTCTGGCTGAGTCTAGACTACGTCTGTTATGCCAGGGTAAACAATCCGCAGAGATATACTGCTCCGAATTTCGGAGATGGGCAGCTGATACTGGTTGGAATGATGCTGCACTCCGAAGTCAATTTTGCCATGGTCTTTCAGAGGGATTGAAAGATGCATTTTCCTTTCATGAGAGGCCTATCTCCTTGGACTCTGCTATGTCTCAGGCCGTTCGTATTGACAGGCGTCTTAGAGAGAGACGAGAGATCTCTCCTTCCTGTCCTACTCAGTCTCGGAACAGTGCAGCGGTCTCATTCTGTGCGCAGGAGTCTCAGTCGCTGTCAGCCCCTTCTGAGCGGGAGCCCATGCAGATGGGGTTGATTGCCTCTGACAATAGAAGATTCAGCCCGCATGGGAGGGTTTGTTTTTGTTGTGGAGGTATAAATCATTTGGCAAATGTTTGTCCCTCAAGGAGATTCAGGCAGTTTTCTGGGAGTAATAAAGAGACAAAAAGGAAAAAATCTTTTAAAAATGTTCCGTCTGGTACTATTGGCAGGGTTGAGGCGGAAATTGAAGGTTTTCCGTTTGCTTGTAGTTCCCGTTTTGTCCTGCCTGCTAGGGTGGCGCTAGAGAGCAAGAGCATTTTTTGTGAGATTTTTGTGGATAGTGGAGCAGCTGTCAACCTCATTGATAATCAATTTGCAATAACTCATGGTTTCCAGGTATGCACTTTGGGAAGGGATATTCCTGTTTTTGCTATTGATTCAGCTCCACTTTCTCAGAAATCATTAAAGGGCATAGTTCACAATATCCGTTTAATTGTGAGTGATGCTCATGTTGAGGATGTGTCATGTTTCGTCCTTAGCGGTTTGCCTACTCCTCTAGTGTTGGGGCTACCCTGGCTCACTAAACATAACCCCACCATTGATTGGCAAGCGAGGCAAATAAATGGTTGGAGTAACTTTTGCAGAGAGAATTGCCTCATAACATCTGTTTCTGAGGTTTCTACTAAGACTGTACCACCTTTCCTCTCTGAATTTTTGGATGTCTTCTCTGAGAGTGGAGTTCAGGGTTTGCCTCCGCACAGGGAGTATGATTGCCCTATTAATCTCATCCCAGGCGCCAAGCTGCCTAAATCTCGTTTATACAATCTCTCCCAACCTGAGAGGGTCGCTATGCGGGCTTATATCTCTGAGAGTTTGAGAAAAGGACACATACGACCCTCGAAGTCACCTGTAGCCGCTGGTTTTTTCTTTGTTAAGAAAAAAGATGGTTCTTTAAGACCTTGTCTGGATTTCAGGCAGCTGAACAGTATCACTATTCGTGATCCTTATCCGCTTCCTCTGATCCCGGACCTGTTTAACCAGGTTGTTGGGGCTAAAGTCTTTTCCAAATTAGACCTAAGAGGGGCATACAACCTAGTTAGGGTCAGAGAAGGAGACGAATGGAAGACGGCTTTCAATACCCCTGAGGGCCATTTTGAGAATTTGGTTATGCCTTTTGGTTTGATGAATGCCCCAGCCGTTTTTCAGCATTTCGTCAACAGCATTTTTTATCATTTAATGGGAAAATTTGTATTAGTGTATTTGGATGACATTTTGATTTTTTCTCCTGATTTCATAAGGAACACTTACGTCAGGTCTTGCTCATTCTGCGGGAGAATAAATTATATGCGAAACTGGAAAAATGTGTGTTTGCGGTTCCAGAAATCCAATTTCTGGGGTTTCTTGTCTCCGCTTCTGGTTTTCGCATGGACCCCGAGAAGGTCCGCGCTGTGCTTGAGTGGGAGCTTCCTGAGAACCAGAAGGCGCTGATGCATTTTTTGGGCTTTGCCAATTATTACAGGAAATTTATTTTGAATTATTCCTCTGTTGTTAAACCACTCACTGATATGACCAGAAAGGGGGTAGATTTTTCTTCCTGGTCGGTAGAGGCGCGTAAGGCCTTTTCTAATATCAAGGAGAGTTTTGCTTCCGCTCCCATCCTAGTACAACCTGATATTTCGTTACCCTTCATAGTTGAGGTTGATGCTTCTGAGGTAGGGGTGGGTGCGGTCTTGTCTCAGGGTTCCTCTCCTGCCAAATGGCAACCGTGTGCCTTTTTCTCAAAGAAACTCTCCTCCGCAGAGAGAAATTATGATGTGGGAGATAGGGAATTGTTGGCCATCAAGTTGGCTTTTGAGGAATGGCGCCATTGGCTAGAGGGAGCCAGACACCTTATTACCGTGTTTACTGACAATAAAAATCTGGCCTATTTGGAGTCAGCCAAGCGTCTGAACCCGAGACAGGCCAGATGGTCTTTGTTCTTTTCAAGGTTTAATTTTGTTGTTACGTTCCGCCCTGGGGTTAAGAATGTGAAGGCAGATGCCCTGTCACGTTGTTTTCCAGGAGGTGGGAATTTTGAAGACCCGGGTCCCATTTTGGCTGAAGGTGTGGTGGTCTCTGCTCTTTTTCCTGAATTGGAGGCAGAGGTGCAGGTAGCCCAGTCAGAGGCTCCTGATCTTTGTCCTCCTGGGAGGTTGTTTGTGCCTCTCGCTTTGAGACACAAGATTTTTAAAGAACACCACGACACGGTCCTTGCTGGGCACCCGGGGGCAAGAGCCACACTGGATCTCATCGCTCGGAGATTCTGGTGGCCTGCGCTTCGTAAGTCGGTTGAGGGTTTTGTGGCAGCTTGCGAGACTTGCGCTCGTGCCAAGGTCCCTCATTCACGGCCATCAGGTCCTCTCCTTCCTTTGCCCATTCCTTCCCGTCCTTGGACTCATCTGTCCATGGACTTCATAACGGACTTGCCTCGTTCCTCGGGGAAGTCTGTGATTCTGGTGGTGGTGGACCGTTTTAGCAAAATGGTGCATTTTATCCCTTTCCCTGGTTTGCCCAATGCTAAGACGCTGGCGCAGGCATTTATTGACCACATTGTCAAATTGCATGGGATTCCTTCAGACATAGTCTCTGATAGGGGCACGCAGTTTGTTTCCAGATTCTGGAAGGCTTTCTGTTCTCGCTTGGGGGTTCGGTTGTCATTCTCTTCTGCTTTCCATCCGCAGTCGAATGGCCAGACAGAGCGCGTCAATCAGAATCTGGAGACATATCTGCGCTGTTTTGTGGCGGAGAATCAGGAGGATTGGTGTTCTTTTTTGTCCCTTGCTGAGTTTGCTTTAAATAACCGTCGTCAGGAGTCCTCTGATAAGTCACCATTTTTTGGTGCTTATGGGTTCCATCCGCAGTTTGGGACTTTCTCGGGAGAGGGCTCTTCTGGTTTGCCTGATGAGGACAGATTCTCCTCGTCTTTGTCATCTATTTGGCAAAAGATTCAGGATAATCTAAAGAGCATGAGTGAGAGATATAAGCGTGTGGCGGATAAGAGACGTGTGCCTGGTCCGGACCTGAATGTTGGTGATCTGGTGTGGTTGTCTACCAAGAATATCAAATTGAAGGTTCCCTCCTGGAAGTTGGGTCCTAGGTTTATTGGGCCTTACAAGATCCTGTCTGTCATCAATCCTGTTGCCTACCGTCTTGATCTTCCTCAGACTTGGAAGATCCATAATGTTTTTCATAAGTCCTTATTGAAACCTTATGTTCAACCTATTGTACCCTCGCCTTTGCCTCCTCCTCCGATTATGGTTGATGGAAATCTTGAATTTCAGGTCTCTAGGATTGTGGATTCTCGTCTTGTCCGCGGTTCTCTCCAGTACCTCGTTCATTGGGAAGGTTATGGTCCTGAGGAGAGGATGTGGGTCCCAGTGACGGACATTAAGGCCTCTCGTCTCATCAGGGCTTTCCATAGGTCCCATCCTGAGAAGGTGGGCCCTGAGTGTCCGGAGTCCACTCCTAGAGGGAGGGGTACTGTCACAGCCAGACAGCTGAGAAGCGCTTACAGGAGCTTCTCAGATCCTCCTCCTTGAATTTCCTTGTTTTGGTTTAGTTTCTCATCTCGTTAGTCTATCTCAGCTGTCATTCAGTCAGACTGATCGCTACCATTTAAGTTCTTCCCCATAATGCAGTAGTGTGCGGCTGATACAACTTCCTGGAGTGTGTGTGCATGCTGTTCCCAGTTCCCAGTTCCCAGTCATCAGTCGTCTGCAGATAAGTGCTGTTTATGTATTTATGTTTTTGTCTTTTCTGGATCCAGGTGACCCTGACTCCCTCCGTGTCAGTGTAGGGAGCCGGTGGTCGTGTCCCTTCACTATTGTAGGGTCTTCAGGTAATAGATAGCCGAGGAACGTGGATATGCGGCCATCCACCTTTGGGGTGTTCGCATAGGCTGAGCAGTGAGGGAGAGCGGCAGCTCTATTGCAGGGGTCTCCCTTTGTTCCTTAGTTGTGGATCCAGAGAGACATTGTTTATATGGTATTGTCTTGTTTCCTGTACACCATCCGTGACAAGTAAATCCTGAGATGTTTCCCGACTAGCTGACCCTGAAGGGACCTTAGTGCTTCCCAAACAGCCCTGAGTTCCCTGTAATTGGAGGACCTCCGACCTATCTCTGATGTCCAGATGTCCTGAACTGAGCCCCATTGGTACACTACTCCCCAACCTGTCCCGCTTGCATCTGTAGTTACTGTCACTACAGGAGAATGGGACCAGAAGATTCCTACAAAGAGATTCCTCTTGTCCTGCCATCAATTTAGGGATTTTTATGTGACTGAGGAAATTGGAATCTTTTTGTCTAGGGACGATTGACTTCGGTCCCAGTGGGAGAGAAGATTGGACTAGAGGGGTCTGGAGTGGGCCTGACTCCATGCTACTGCTTGTATGCAGGAGGTCATGAGGCCCAGAACTCTCATAAAATCCCGAATAGAAGCCCAAGACATCCTCTGTAGGGATGACACCTTTAGGGCAAGATTTTCTTTTTTGGTGTCTGGAAGAAAGGACATCTGGGCTTCTGAATCTAGCAATGTCCCCAGGAAAATCTTGTGAGTGGAGGGATCTAGGCTGGATTTCTCCCAATTTGCCTTCCACCCCAGGAAGTGAAAAAGATCCAGAGATTTGGATAGAGGTGACTGGATTTCCTCTCTGGATTTTGCTACAATCAAAATTTCGTCCAGATAAGGAAATATCTGGACGCCCTGTTGTCTCAGGTGGGCCACCATCTCCACCACAAGTCTGGTAAAAACTCGGGGAGCAGAGGAGATTCCGAACGGGAGACACGAACTGACAAATTTTCCCCCTCAGGGACACAGCAAACCGAAGGAACTGCTGGTACCAGGGGTGGATAGGGACATGATAATATGCGTCCTTTAAATAAACCGAACACATCAAAGCATTTTGATGAATCAGAGGCACTATGGTGCTCAGTCACTCCATCTTGAAATGTCTCTATCCTATCCACCGATTGAGGTGTTTTAGATTTATGATAGTCCGGTATGACTCGTTTGGCTTTTTTTACAAGAAAAAGTCTGGAGAAATGCCCCCGACCCTCCTGGTCTAAGGGTTCCGGAATGATGGCTCCCAGAGACAACAAGTCCAAGACCCCCTTATCTAACTGGGCTGACTCTGCTGGCGAGGAGAAGGTTGTGACCAGAAAAATTGATGGGGGGAAGACTTAGAAATGCTATTTTTAACACTTGCTGTACTTCTTGCAGAGCCCAAGGATTTGAGGTCCCACTGACCCATTGGTCCCCAAATTTAAGGAGTCTTCCCCCAACCTGATCACTGTAATTTTTTTGCAGGGGCGGGGTCAGAACTAAAGTTGGAGTTGAGGATAACATTTTTCCCTTTACCCCCTTTGCTTTTCCTTTTGAAGCAGAATTTCTGGAAGGACTCTTGTTGCTGCGAAAGGACTGGGTTTTTCTAGGAGCTCTCTCAATTGGAAACCCTTTCTTTTTATCTGCGGCATCTTTCAAAATCTTGTCCACCTCTGGCCCGAACACCAGGGACCCCTTAAAGGGAAATGAGCAAAGTCTATTTTTTTATAAAAGTGTCCCCCGACCAAGGCTTAAGCCAGAGTGCACGGCGGACAGAGTTAGACAAAGATAAGGATCTGACGGCAAACCTCACAGATTCTGCAGAGACATCAGCCAGAAAACCTGTGGCCATTTTAAGGAGAGGAAAGGACTCTAAAATCTTATCCCTAGGAGTACCTAAGATGGTCCTCAACTTTGTTAAGCAAAACAAACATTGACCTTGTAACAGAAGTGGCTGCTACATTAGTTTTAATGGAAATGGCCCTGTTCTCCCATAGTTTCTTAAGTAACCCCTCCTACCTACGGTCCATGGGGTCTTTAAGTTGGGAGGCATCCTCAAAGGGAATTGATTTACATTTGCCTACTTTAGCGACCTGTACATCTATTTTAGGGATTTCATCCCAGATTTTTGCATCTTCAGGACTGAATGGAAGTCTATTCCTGAATTCTCTAGGGACCAAGAACTTCTATTAACGTCCGCCAACTCATCTATGATGAGTTCCTTCAGATTTGGGTTTACAGGAAAAACTTTACGCTTCCTGCCTCTCGAACCCCCAAACATTTGGTCCTGAATTGAGTGAAGTTGTACCTCCTCTTCAATGTCCATGGTATTACGGACGGCGGACAGAAGGGAGTCTATATTAACAGAATCAAAATAGTATTTCACTACTGATTGTGAGTCAGAGTCCTCCCTTTCCCCTTGCTCACATACTATGTCTGAAAACCACCGACAGCCATAGGGGTGTCATCAGCATCGGAGGAGGATTCAGCGGAGATTCTAGGGCGCTTAGCGGAAGCAGCGCTAGGGCACGGTTCAGCAAGGGAATGTTTTTTGGCCATAGAAGAGCGAATCTCTTCCCTAATAATGGACCTAATGTCCTGCATCATAGCTGACCGTTCCTCCCTAACTACAGTCCCTATACAGGTGTTACAGATAGGGTGCCTATATGAGTTAGGTAAGGGAATATGGCACATAGAACAAAACCTGGGCTGCCTCCTATCTCCTTCCTCCCCCTGAAGGCTCCTTGACCCCCTGAAAAAAAGAAGGGACAGAGAGAACCTTATAAGAAAACAGTGATGGGAAGGGGAATGGGTGGCTAAACCACCTTACTCACAGTTAAAGATGTCTTCCGGGTTTCGGCAGGGTCGGCATGATCCACTTCCATGGTGCCTGTAGTCTGAGCAAGTGTGGAGCAAACACAGACTGGCAATTAGCTTCATTCAGGCCGGCTGCTGCAGCAGGCCACAAACAGCGCCCCAAGCCCTGCCAGCAATGTGACACCGCCTGAAAGCGCGGGACAGGGCTGCATAAGCAAACAGCCCGCAGCCTGCTCAGAGCCCCCCTAGCAGATGAACTGGTTCGGGGACATCTGACCCAGGACAGGGGACTCCCAATGGTGAGAGTACTAGCCTGGGGGGGTTAACGCCAGGAGGAAGGAGACCACAGGAGATCTGTGGAATATCTGTATACTTGGTTTACCTGAACGGGCAGAAGGCACTGACCCTGAGGCCTTCACTGAGAATCTGATTAAGTCTGTGCTCTCGCCGTTGCATCTCTCTCAATGTTTTGCATACCGCATAGAGACAGAGATAGTATTCTGGCGGCACCTAGGAAAAAAGGATCTATTATATATGAGAACACTAAAATATCCTTCTACCCTGATTTTACCACTGAGGTACAAAAGAGGAGGCAATTTACACATGTCCGGGCCAAGCTGAGAGAACTGGGCATACAATATGCAATGCTTTATCCGACCAGGCTTCGAGTGCAAGTAGATTGAAAGAAGCGAGTCGTCCTGACGCCAGAAGAGGCTTCGAACTTGCTGGACACACAGCGGCCTCAAGAGGAGATGCGATGAACTAGCTGGTCAACGTAACTGACTGTATTTTATGACCTAGAATCAAGTCAGCAAGGAAACACAATAAAGTAAAGTACTTATCTGAGCAAACAGCAGAAGCAGCCTCCAGCAGTGAACACTTCATCCAGGAAGTAGTATAAACCGCAAAGTGAGGCAGTATGGGAGGGAATATAAAGGAAGACGATTAGTCTAAATAAGTGACAACTGGCAGAAGGAAAGGAGATGAGAAAGTGAAACCAAAACAAAGAACATCATACAAGAGGTAGAGAAGAACGTCTGCCAGACCTTCTCACAGAACTGGCAGTGACAGTACCCCTCCCTCTACGGGTGGACTCCGGACACTCAGAGCCCACCTTCTCAGGATGAGACCTATGGAAAGCCCTGATGAGACGAGTGGCCTTAAAGGGTTTCTATCACTTCGTTTCACATAATTAGCTGTCAGACACTAGCGATCCGCTAGTGTCTGCTCTGCCAAACCATCCTAATATAATTGCTTTTGGGGCAGCCGTTTTGCTAAAAAAAGAACTTTTATTAATATGCTAATGAGCCTCTAGGTGCTATGGGGGCGTCATTAGCACCTAGAGGCTCCGTCTACCTTCACAAACTGCCGCCGCCCAGCGCGTCCCTCCAGCCCGCCTATCTCCCCCGGAATGTGATCCTCCCTGTGAGCGCCTGTATTCGGCGCATGCGCAGTGAATGTCTGACCGCTTCCCTGCTCAGACATCTCCACTGCGCCTGTTCCTCGGAGCACTATGACGTCATCGCGCAGGCGCAGTGGAGATGTCTGAGCAGGGAAGCGGTCAGACATTCACTGCGCATGCGCCGAATACATACGCTCACAGGGAGGATCGCATTCCGGAGGAGATGGGCGGGCTGGAGGGACGCGCTGGGCGGCGGCAGTTTGTGAAGGTAGACGGAGCCTCTAGGTGCTAATGACGCCCCCATAGCACCTAGAGGCTCATTAGCATATTAATAAAAGTTCTTTTTTTAGCAAAACGGCTGCCCCAAAAGCAATTATATTAGGATGGTTTGGCAGAGCAGACACTAGCGGATCGCTAATGTCTGACAGTTAATTATGTGAAACGAAGTGATAGAAACCCTTTAATGTCCGCCACTGGGACCCACATCCTCTCCTCAGGACCATAACCCTCCCAATGAACGAGGTACTGAAGAGAACCGCGGATAATGCGAGAATCCACAATCCTAGAGACCTGAAATTTAAGATTACCATCAACAATAATTGGAGGAGGAGGCAAAGAGGAGGGTACAGTGGGTTGGACATAAGGTTTTAATAGGGACTTGTGAAAAACATTATGGATCTTCCAAGTCTGAGGAAGATCAAGACGGAAGGCAACGGGATTGATGACGGACAAGATCTTGTAAGGCCCAATAAACTTAGGACCCAACTTCCAGGAGGGAACCTTCAGTTTGATATTCTTTGTAGACAACCAAACCAGATCACCCACATTCAGGTCCGGACCAGGCACACGTCTCTTATCCACCACACGCTTATATCTCTCACTCATCCTCTTCAGATTACCCTGAATCTTTTGCCAAATAAATGACAAAGACGAGGAGAATCTCTCCTCATCAGGTAAACCAGAAGACCCCTCTCTAGAGAATGTCCCAAACTGCGGATGAAACCCATATGCACCAAAAAATGGTAACTTATCAGAGGACTCCTGGCGACGGTTATTTAAAGCAAACTCAGCAAGGGACAAAAAAGAATACCAATCCTCCTGATTCTCCACCACAAAACAGCGCAGATATGTCTCCAGATTCTGATAGACGCGTTCGGTCTGACAATTCGACTGCGGGTGAAAAGCAGAAGAGAACGACAACCGAACCCCCAAGCGAGAACAGAAGACCTACCAGAATCTGGAAACATATTGTGTGCCCCTATCAGAAACGATGTCTGAAGGAATGCCATGCAATTAAACAATATGATCAACAAACGCTTGCGCCAGCGTCTTAGCATTGGGTAACCCAGGAAAGGGAATGAAATGTGCTATTTTGCTAAAACGGTCCACTACCACCAGAATCACAGTCTTCCCCGAGGAACGAGGCAGGTCCATAATGAAGTCTATGGACAGATGCGTCCAAGGACGGGAAGGAATGGGTAACGGGAGGAGAGAACCCGATGGCCGTGAATGAGGGACCTTGGCACGAGCGCAGGTCTCGCAGGCTGCCACAAAACCCTCAACCGTCTTACGAAGAGCCGGCCACCAGAATCTCCGAGCAATGACATCCACTGTGGCTCTACTCCCCGGGTGCCCAGCAAGGACAGTATCGTGGTGCTGCTTAAAAACCTTGTGTCGTAAAGTGAGAGGCACAAACAACCTCCCAGGAGGACAAAGATCAGCAGCCTCTGCCTGGGCTGCCTAAACCTCTGCCTCCAAATCAGGATAAAGAGCAGAGACGACCACCCCTTCAGCCAAAATGGGACCCGGGTCTTCAAAGTTCCCCCCTCCTGGAAAACAACGTGACAGGGCATCCGCCTTCACATTTTTAAGCCCAGGGCGGAACGTAACAACAAAATTAAACCTAGAAAAGACCAAAGACCATCTGGCCTGTCTCGGGTTCAGACGCTTGGCCGATTCCAAGTAGGCCAGATTCTTATGGTCGGTAAACACAGTAATAGGGTGTCTGGCTCCCTCTAACCAATGGCGCCATTCCTCAAAAGCTAATTTGATGGCCAACAACTCCCTATCTCCCACATCATAAATTCTCTCTGCAGTGGATAGTTTCCTTGAGAAAAAGGCACACGGTCGCCATTTGGCAGGAGAGGGACCCTGAGATAAGACCGCACCCACACCCACCTCAGAAGCATCCACCTCAACAATAAAGGGTAGAGAGACATCAGGTTGTACCAAAATGGGAGCGGAAGCAAAACTCTCTTTAATACTAGAAAAGGCTTTAAGCGCATCTACCAACCACGAGGAAAAATCCACCCCCTTTTTAGTCATATCAGTGAGTGGCTTAACAACAGAGGAATAATTCAAAATGAACTTTCTGTAATAATTGGCAAAACCCAAAAACCGCATCAGCGCCTTCTGATTCTCAGGAAGCTCCCAATCAAGCACAGCGCGGACCTTCTCAGGGTCCATCCGAAAACCAGAAGCGGAGAGAAGAAAACCAAGAAGTTGAATCTCCGGAAACCGCAAACACACATTTTTCCAGTTTAGCGTACAATTTATTCTCCCGTAGAATCAGCAAGACCTGACATAGGTGGTCCCGATGAGTCTTGAAATCAGGAGAAAAAAATCAAAATGTCATCTAGATACACCAGTACAAATTTCCCCATTAAATGATAAAAAATGCTGTTCACAAAATGTTGGAAGACGGCGGGGCATTCATCAAACCAAAGGGCATAACCAAATTCTCGAAATGACCCTCAGGGGTATTGAAGGCCGTCTTCCATTCGTCCCCTTCCCTGACCCTGACTAGGTTGTATGCCCCTCTTAAATCCAACTTAGAAAAAACTTTAGCCCCAACAGTCTGGTTAAACAGGTCCGGGATCAGAGGAAGCGGATATGGGTCATGAATCGTGATACGGTTCAGCTCCCTGAAATCCAGACAAGGTCTTAAAAAAGCCCCTTTTTTCTTAGCAAAAAAAAAAAACAGCGGCAACAGGTGACTTCGAGGGTCGGATGTGTCCCTTTCTCAGGCTCTCAGAGATATAAGTACGCATAGCGACCCTTTCAGGTTGGGAGAGATTGTATTGTCGTGATTTTGGCAGCTTGGCGCCTGGGATGAGATTAATAGGGCAGTCGTACTCCCGGTGAGGGGGCAACTCCTGGACACCACTCTCGGAAAAACACATCCGAAAATTCAGAGAGAGAAAATGGCACAGTCTTGGTAGAAACCTCTGAAAGAGATGCCGTGAAGCAATTCTCTCTGCAAAATTCACTCCAACCATTTATTTGCCTTGCTTGCCAATCAATGGTGGGGTTATGTTTAGTGAGCCAGGGTAGCCCCAACACTAGAGGAGTAGGTAATCCGCTTAAGACGAAACATGACACATCCTCAACATGAGCGTCACCCACAGTCAAACGGATATTGTGAACTGTGCCCTTTAACGATCTTTGAGAAAGTGGAACGGAATCGATAGCAAAAACAGGTATATCCTTTTACAAAGTGCATACCTGGAAACCATGCATTGTTGCAAATTGATTTTCAATGAGATTGACAGCTGCTCCACTATCTACAAAAATCTCACAAACAATGTTCTTGCTATCTAGCGCCACCCTGGCAGGTAGGAGAAAACGGGAACAACAAGCAAACGGCAAACCTTCAATTTCCGCATCAACCTTGACAATAGTAGCAAATGGAAAGGTTTTAGAGGTTTTTTTTTGTTTTGTTTTTGTTTTTATTACCCTCAGAAAACTTCATGAATCTCCTAGAGGGGCAAACATTAGCTAAATGATTTATACCCCCACAACAGAAACAAACCCTCCTCTGAGAGCTGAATCCTCTACTATCAGAGGCAAGCAAACCCAGCTGCATGGCCTCCTCCTCAGAGGGGATTGAGACAGCCTGAAACCCCTGCGCACTGAATGAGACAGCCCCACTGTCCTTGGGCTGAATATGACAGGAAAGAGTAGTCTCCTCTCTCTCTCTAAGACGCCTGTCAATACGAACAGCTAGAAACATGGCTGACTCTAACGACGCTGGTCTCTCATGAAAAGCAAATGCATCTTTCAATCTTTCCGAAAGACCATGGCAAAATTGACTTCGGAGTGCAGCATCATTCCAACCAGTATCGGCTGCCCATCTTCGAAATTCAGAACAATATATCTCTGCGGAGTGTTTACCCTGGCATAAAAAACGCAGTTTAGATTCAGCCAGAGCAATACGATCCGGATCATCATATATCTGCCACAGGGCTACAAAAAATTCATCCACCAATCGGAGGGGCCAGAGTCAGGGTCACCTAGAATCAAGCCAGCAAGGAAACACAATAAAGTAAAGGACTTATCTGAGCAAACAGCAGAAGCAGCCTCCAGCAGTGAACACATCATCTAGGAAGTAGTATAAACCGCAAAGTGAGGCAGTATGGGAGGGAATATAAAGGAAGACGATTAGTCTAAATAAGTGACACCTGGCAGAAGGAAAGGAGATGAGAAAGTGAAACCAAAACAAAGAACATCATACAAGATATGAGAGAAGAAGGTAGAGAAGAACATCTGCCAGACCTGGCGGTGACACACAATCGCTACAAGATATTGGCAAGGGGGGATTTGAGTGGGGAGAAATGTGCTGGAGTTGGGGAAATACAGTAGATATGTTTTTTTTTGGGGGGGAAGCATCTCTGTGTTAACGGTTTTACTAAATTTACATAGTCTCAGATAGTTGAGGTTCCTTTTTGAAAGTAGGAGGTAGGACGCTTGTGACAGGTATCAGGCAAGCCTTCCTGGACGACACTTGTCATCGGCTCTCTTAGAGAAGTTCATAATTAGAGGAGTGGTTAAGGGCCAGGGGAACTAGGTTTCTGCCTCTTAGGGCTCGTCCACACGACCATATGTCTTTTTCAGTGTTTTGCGGGCCTTTTTTTCACAGATCCGTTGTTGCGTTTTTTGTTTCCGTTGCGTTTCCGTTTCTGTTCCGTTTTTCCGTATGGCACATACAGTATACAGTGATTACATAGAAAAAATTGGGCTGGGCATAAAATTTTCAATAGATGGTTCCACAGAAACGGAGCGGATACGGAAGACAAACGGATGCATTTCCGTTTTTTTTGCGGAAACATTGACTTGAATGGAGCCACGGAACGTGATTTGCGGGCAATAATAGGACATGTTCTATCTTTCAACGGAACGGAAATACGGAAACGGAATGCATACGGAGTAAATTTTAAAGCTTTTTTTGGCAACACCTTTACGTATACGGAACGCAAAAAACAGCCCGTATACGGAACGCAAAAAACTTTAGTGTGAACGAGCCCTTAGTCAGTGATAGATATGGGCTGACGACCTAGCCCTAGTTTTCAGTGTCAGGTTAGCTTTCGATTTACAGTTTAAATTGGGATCAGAGGCCCAGACAGGTTGGGGATGTGTGGGCAGGGAGGGTAGGGGAAGGTATTATTTTGGCCTAGATTGGTATGAATGGATGTGTGAATATATATTGTTATTCTTGTCATGGCAACACTTAAGTTAATCTCATGGAATGTGAGGGGCTTAAATTGCTAGGTCAAAAGAGCATTAGTGTTTAACTATCTAAAATCTCACAACCCTGTGAATATTTTACAGGAGACGCATCTGAGGGTCCGTAAGGTCTTATCTCTGAGACGCCCTTGGGTGGGGCAGAACACAGCGCGGGGAGTATCCATCCTTGTCAGTAAGAAAACTTAACTGCAATTACACAGTTTCGATAGATCCTCATGGTAGATTTGTGATCATGTTTAGTATGATACGGGGCAGTCCTATGATAAAAGTGGGAATATATGTACCTCCCCCTTCTCTAGATCTGTACTAGATGAGATCGTGGTAAAAGTTTTGCAGTTACCCCCTCCCCCTTTATTATAGTAGGAGACTTTAATGCAGTCATGGATAATTGACTGGACAGACTCAAGCCGCCAAACAAACACAACCCTGCTCTATATAACTGGGCTATAGCACATCATTTAGAAGAGTTGTGGAGATGGAGAAACCCCAGTGGCAGGCAGTTCTCGTGTTATTCGGCCTCTAGCAATACTATGTCACGTATAGACCTGGTGTTTGGCAGCCCTAACTCTCTACCCATGGTGAGAGAAGTCAGCTATTTACCAAGGGGTATTTCAGACCATGCCCCACTACAGGTGATACTGGCCCAACCTCTGGAGGGTCCAGCCAAGGTATGGAGACTTAACGCAATGTGGTTAAAGGTGATCCCGGTGGATCCCGGCTACCTGTAGGAAGGAATTGGAGGAATACTGGAAAGCTAATAAGGGGTCTTCAAATCCTACAACGGAATGGGAAGCGTGTAAGGCAGTGATGAGAGGCGTGACTATTGCAGCCATTGCCACTCACAGGGCGGAGTTGCGGATCACAAGAGTTCGGTTGGAGGCTAGCCTCGCCGAAGAGAAGGAAGCATATATTGATGACCCTAGAGAGGAATTGCAGGATAAATAGGTATCTATCCAGAGGGACTATAGGCTACACCTTACTGAGTACACTAAGAAAGCGCTTCTTGCGAGACAGCAGACTATTTTCTCGGAGGTAGATAAAACTGGGAAATCACTGACATATTTGGCTAGAGCCGAAACCCCTCAAACTATGGTGGCAGAGATTAGGTCTGACTCAGGAGAGGTAGTGTTTAAACCGGAGGATATATGCGCCCAATTTGTTTCATACTATAGTAGACTCTACACGCAGGGCTGCCCTCCAGAGACGGACGAATTTAGGGCTTATTTGGATCAAATCGAGTTCACTAAATTATCTAGGGGGGACAGAGAACTACTAGACGCTCCAATTTCTGTAATTGAAATCCAGACGGCGATAGGCTCAATGGCCCCCCACAAGACTCCTGGTCCGGATGGCTTTCCCGCTGTACAATGAGTAATTTGGTGCCCAATTAGGCTCTTTGTTTGACTATGCTCTGGAGGCATCTGAACTACCACCCTCCTTCTCGGAAGCTACTATAGTAGTGATCCATAAAGCGGGGAAGCCTCCTGACCAGTGTAGTTCGTATTGGCCTATTTTTCCTTATAAATTTGGTCGCTAAGATTTTAGCTAAGGTCTTGGCTATGCGGCTGGCGGGGGTTATTCTGTCCATAGTGGGACCGGATCAATCTGGGTGTATGCTTGGTCTCCGGTAATGCCTTTACGGAGGAATTCCAAACTAACAGAGTTGCAGAAAATGCAAGATTTTGAGTTCTAGCCACAGAATGGGGTTAAATATTTGACACAACTGTACACGGGGGGACTCATTTAAAACGATGTAGATCTAAAGTACGAATTCCTCCTACCCCAGTCTTGTCTCTATAGATATCTCCAACTTAGAGATGCTTGCACTGAACAATTCGGAAAGGGCAGGATCAAGGTAGAGTACGGAGAAGTTGAAAAAATTGCCAGACAGACAACACTATACAAACCAGTTTCTTCCTTTTATTTATTACTACTGAACTGACAGACTTCCCCGTTGTCCAGTGCCATAGCAAAATGGAAGGTAGATATTCCCGGGCCTAGAGGATAGATATGAAAAGGAGCTGATGTATAACTGGAGAAACACAGTCATATGTGCTAGAGACCAGCTGATACAGGTTAAATGGTTGCACAGGGTTTATTTAACTCCGGTCAGACTAGAACATATGCGCAAACTTACTAGTTCGCAATGTACCAGGTGTAATAGAGGGAGGGGCACTCTGTTTCATATGGTCTGGGAGTGGACTGTCAAGTAATAGCGAGATATTGGTCAGCGGTTCATGAGTTCTTAAGTTTGAAGTTGGGTTTGCCGGAGATGTGCGCCCCGGAGAATAGTTTGCTAGGTTTGGTCAATGAACTGATGCAAGCTAAATATTCTAGGATATTATATCGTCTCCTAATGTTTTATGCTAGAAAGGTTATTCTGCTGAATTGGAAGCCCCCAAAGGTCCCCTTGGTCCAGCAATGGGTGCAGCTTATTGATGAGGCTTTGCCAATGTACAAAATTACTTATGTCGTAAGAGGAAACCCAGAGAGATTTGAGAAGATCTGGGGCCCGTGGCTGTCTGATGGGATGGAGATGCTGTAAATCAAGGTGGGGGGTCTGCGGCGCCACGGTAGTGTGTATGAGTGAGCGAATGGTATTTAAATGACATTTTGCAGTTAAAATAGCTACAGCAGCGATTTTATAGGCTTACACAGAGATGTACTGTTAGTACTTTATGAAGTCTTTACAATGTATCCAGCTAGCCTCTGTAATGTCTATGTACTACATGTCTGGTGTGTGCTGTGCACTACTTTTACATGTTGTTTTTTTCTCTTTTAAAAACAATAAATAAAGACTGTTAAAAAAAAAAAGGTGGCAGGGGCCTCTATTAAATGGGCCACTGCTGTGGAGGTCACTGTTCAGGGGGAAGGGGCCACTATTAAAGGGGCAACTGCTGTGGAGGTCACTGTTAAGGGGGCAGGGTACTGTGAGGTCACTGTTAAGGCAGCGGGCCCCTGAGGAGGTCACTGTCAAGGGAGTGGGGTGCTGTGAAACTCACTGTTAAAGGGGCGGCCTGCTGTGAAGGTCAAAGTTAAGGGCATGGGCTGCTGTAGAGGTCCCATTTTAAAGTGGCGGGGCACTGTGATGGGGTCAGTGTTAAGGGGTGGGGGACTGTGGAGTTTACTGTAAAAGGGGCAAAGTGCTGTAGATGTCACTGTTATGGGGGATACTGGCGATCTCTTTTAACGATATACAGAAACATTAAATGAAATAGATGAAATATACCTGTGCGATAACTGATAACCTCCTTTAAAGGGAACCTGTCACCGGGATTTTGGGTATAAGCTGAGGACATGGGTTGCTAGATGGCCACTAGCACATCCGCAATACCCAGTCCCCATAGCTCTGTGTGCTTTTATTGTGTAAAAAAAAAACGATTTGATACATATGCAAATTAACTGTCATATCTTACTTGTGTGACAAGAGAAGAGTCATATTTTCAAGCTCTGACTCATCTCAGGTTAATTTGCATATGTATCAAATCTGTTTTTATACACAATAAAAGCACACAGAGCTATGGGGACTGGATATTGCGGATGTGCTAGCGGCCATCTAGCAACCCATGTCCTCAGCTCTATACCCAAAATCCTGGTGACAGGTTCCCTTTAAGTAACTTAGTGAGTCACAGCTTGAAGAAACGTTGTGAATAAGATAAAACTTAAATAGTTCATTAGATATACACTAAAATAGGGAGAGGTGTGTGAGTCCCTAAATCAAACAAACGACCAAAAATATATACTATATGTGGACACTAGACATTTGTGAGATGCGTTTGGATCCCACCAGTACATGTGGCTGTACGAAAGGTGCGGAACCACTACTGCATCAGCTAGTGACACAACATGCGTATGAATGCTGGGTAAAATGTGGTAACCTAACGTGATGATAGCACCTGTGATCACAGGCTAACATGTGCTATGTCAACAGAAAAAAAGGGTCTAGTGTCCACATATAGTATATATTTTTGTTTGTTTGTAGATTTAGGGACTCACACACCTCTCCCTATTTTAGTGTATATCTAATAAACTATTTAAGTTTTATCTTATTCACAACATTTCTTCTAGCTGTGACTCCATTGACAATTGTGAAACTTAAATTTTATAGCAGTGTTTTTCAGAAATATCAACTTACTGATTTGAAATAAAATTTAAATTGCAGGCTGTGGCAGACAAATTGCTGAGAAAAATTATGTTTTAATATATGCAAATGAGCAACGGAGGCATTGCCATTACACCTACAGGCTCTCACTGCAACTGCTGCACCCTCTGCACTTTGGCAGGGCCAGGTGTGATCACGTTTACACTGCTTGGCCCTGTCCGGTCTTTAAACATGGCACCTGCTCTGGTGCTGAGAGAGTGCCATAGCTAGCAGGTGCCTGTTTCATACAGCAGACACTAGCGGCTAATGTCTGCGATTAGCAGTAATGGCGATCGCGGTCATTTAACCCCTCAGATGCCATGGTCAATTTTGACCACGGCATCCGAGAATCCAAAAAACCCGGTACAGCGCGCTACACAGGCAGGAATGCCTCCCCCTGGCAGAGATCAAGGAATGCGTTACTTGAATGTAATGAGCCTGTACTAGGCTTCCAGGCTCATTATTTGAATATTACTATTCAGGCCTGCAGATGGCAGCACTGAAATGTAATACAGCTATTTCTGGTTAGGATAATGTAAATATATATATTTATTTATTTATTTATTTTAGTCACCCCCGTTTGCCCAAAATAAAAAATCATGGGCATGTGAAAACACCTGTACTATTAAAACATTTTTCTTTTAAATGTATCACATACGGTGAATGGCAGAACGAAAAAAAATAAAAATGGTCGATTCGCCGGTTTTTCTTCACTTCACCCCCCAAAAAAATTGAATAAGAAGCAATCAAAAAGTCATGCACAACCCAAAATGGTATTAACAAAAACTTTGGCTCGTCCCACTTAAAATGTGCCCCTACACATCTCCGTAGACATTACTATAAAAAGCTCTGTGGGTCAAAAAATATTTTTCTTCTTTTTTTTTCAGTATTAAAACGCAAAAAAAACTACTCATGTATAGTATCGCTGTAATCATACTGACCTGGAGAAAGAAGAGCACAAGTTAGTCTTACCGTATAGCGAACACCGTAAAAACGAAATACGTTTATTTTTTTCCAATTCCACCTTATTTGGAATTTTTTGCCAGCTTCCCACTACGTTCTATGCAATATTAAATTATTCCATTAGAAAGTTTAACTTGTCCCGCAAAAAAGAGCCCCATACGGCTAATGTGAAGGAAAAAGAAATGTAAAAAAAAATAAGTTTTGGCTCCGGGAAGACAGGGAGCAAAACACAAAAAACGCTGCATCAGAAAGGGGTTAATGCAGTCTGTCTACATGTATTCAATTAAATAAAACAATTTTGTAAGGCCTGTTTTAAGGAATCATGCACACTACAGTATTACAGATTCTTACAACCTGTCAGTTGTACCGAGCTTTAAGATGGCATTTATGGAGCCATACTCTACCTGCGCATCTAGCTTCATACATCGGTATACAAAAGTTCTCTGTTGAATTCCATATACCATGTTTCCTCAGATGCCTTATGGCATCTTTATAGTATAGTCATACCTAAATCTAGGCAGAACCCACATAGATTCTGCTGGCAAAGCTTGTGAATGAGTACAAGATAATATGAGCATAACCTCCCCCAACACAGGAGCAGGGAACTGTACAGTTGAGGCTGCGATAACATTAAAGTCATTGGTTTGGACAATCCCATTTTGTCACACAATGATAAGCTTATTAGAGGATGTCCTGCTGCTTGACCCTCAGCAATCAGCTGTGATCTATGGGGAGATCCAGCAACAAATGTGCCCTTTTCCTGCAGCACCACCACAGGAGAAATTAAGCATTACACCTTTACAATTAAATGACTGCTGCTTTTTGTAATGCATGGACATAACAGGTCCTCCAGAAAAGGACACTCTTTGTAGATGCCCTTCACTCTGGCTTATAGTTGGGGACAGCTGCCTAAAATGGGGTTTCAAATTGACAACCATTTAGATGCTCTGTCTGGTGACAAATTCCAATTAAGTTCCAGTATTTTATTTTAAATGTGTTTAATATTTACATAAATACACAGTAAGACAGTTTATTGTTACACAAGTAATATGTAAGTTACAAAGTTATGTAGAAATGAGAAGATAATGGTTATTAGAGGAAGTGACCTCCAAGATGTGGCACTGCACCTGTTGCAAACTACCACTCCCTCTGCTGAATTTTACCCATTGGACAATTGGATGTACCTGTGGTATCACAGCACCTACAGAATATCCACCATGCCTTCAAAAGGGAGGTGCAAATGCCTCATAGCAAAAAAAAAAAAATTATACTGGACAAATTCCAAAGAACGGCACCTGAAGATGAATCTCCTTAAACCAGCAAATCCCATGCCCAAGACAATTTCACCAGTGAGCCACAGAGCGGCACGCAGAAAGTCTTGTTAGCTACCCACCAGTGGACATCTGCCTTATTTGCCATGATAACCCAACATACAAGAAAAAGGGGCACTGAAGCAGAAGAAAAGAAAATTTGTTCCTTGGATGACCGGGTGCCAAAACTAGAATCCCAACTTTTTGCAACCCATTCTTGCCTGGTTGTTCTTCACCATCATATGCAAGACCAGGACAAAATAATCCACTGCTGAAACTTACAGTTTGTTGGCATACCCAAAGACACAGAAGGTTGTGATTCGCAAAAATTCTTGGAAAAACTCTTGGTGACAAAACCCATGGCAGCTTCTCCACCATACATGCAGTAGAAGGTGCCCATTGCATTCCCACACAGCTTATCAGGTCTGGGGCACCTCCATGAACCTTTATAGCAATGTTTTTGAGATAGAGACCAGGACAGCCTCCTATGCTTCACAAGTATGATGCTCATATCCACGTCTACCCTGGCTTCGCAGTTGAAGTCAATTGCAAGAGATCACATTTTCCCTCAGTCAAAAAAGTGTCTCAAAGATGCAGGATTTAAATATGCCATGTTCTGCCAAAGTACCCAAGACTTTTACAGAGAAGGTATGATGAAGCCATATGGACAGTGCTAAAGTCACATAATTATTACCGTATATTCACTTGTTACTATAAATTCAATGACATCACACAAGATTGGTCATCTTAGCTTATAATCCACTTTCCAAATCAACAATATTCCCCTCCACTGCTGATAATCTTTTTCCCAAAGTTTACATTGCTTCATGACTTGTCTTGGGTTGGCAGCAGTCAATGCCCAAAGAGTTCTAAGAGAGTCCGTGCTGAGGTCTCATCACACACATCTACATCCTCTAGGCCTCACAGTGATGTGGTGTTGGTGTCTTCAATGCCAGCATCTCTGGCCATAGAGGCAAAGTGTCCTTTGCTCACCAGGAGGTCTTCTGGACTACCATATTCTATTATCTTTCCAGCGTCCAACACCATGACCCTAAAAACGAAAAAGACAAAAGATACTATTATACTACTATTTTTACTTACAGAATCCATTTTAGTTGTTTTAAAACCTGGAAGATGAAACTTGGAAAATCACTAGGACTTCTAGCAAAACAACTACAACTCTCGAGCAGTCCTGGCCCTGGGTTACAGCTCATAGTCTGCCTTTAATGTACTTACTCATTGAAGTACATATTCTTTTACTGTACATAGGGGACAGTATCTACTCAGGTCAAGAACTCAGGGGACTTTAAATGTGACAACCACTTTTTATGAGTCAGATATATGCCTACAGTTGTCAGTTCCCTTCACACACTCATGTGATGTCAATTAGGTGTGGTGGACATTGGTGGGGAAAGTCATACAAAATGCCAGAACAGAATATACAGCAACTATGCAATTAAATAACCTAGAATGCCACGAGAGGATGACTTGAGGGTCCTTCATACAGCGGCTAGACGATCCAGGCAGAGCTCAAGCATTTTGTTTATAATCTAATCTAACAGTGATATCTCAGGAGATAGCCTCAAAACATCTTCCCGATCAGACAATCAACACACATGGCCCCAGGATCTGGCCTCAACACAGATCCTGACACTTAAGTACACAAAAGCAACTATAACTACCACCCCCAACTTCCTCTACTTTATCTCTCCAAAATTCCCTCAGCCCAACATCTTCTAGAGGGTCCTTGAGCAAAAGGTGAAGAAGTCCATGCTGACCCCCACTCCTTCACCACATTCCAAGGAGTTCTGTCTCTGGACAGTCTGCAGGATGTTTATCTTGTGAGGTCCCCAGTAAAGGCCTACAGGTTTACATCGCCTTCACCCTAATATGTGCAGGATAGGTAAAATAACAGGGTCCAGAATCACAAAGCAGATGAGGGGTCAGACACAGGGTAGAGTCTAGTAAAGAAACAAGGTCACTAACAGGACAACACATTATGAGTAGAAATACACCAGACATGAGGCCCTGTCAAACCATGGACCGTGCCTACAGAGGTTGTCAGCTTTGACTCTGCACTAACACCTATGCTGCCCAGTGTCTGACATGATTGAGCCTAAGGAGAAAGGATGATAAGCATTGTCCTCACTTGTTACTGTCCATGATGGTGTGCAGCCGATGTGCAATGGTCAACACTGTGCAGTCTGCAAATTCACTGCGGATGGTCCTCTGGATTAAATTATCCATCTCCAGATCCACGGCGGCCGTCGCTTCATCCATAATGAGGATCTTGGATTTGCGAAGTAGCGCTCGAGCCAGACACACCAGCTGCCTCTGCCCGACACTGCACACAACAACATTTGTGAGGGAAAGGCAAGACAATGTACAAGTTTACAAGTTCAATTTTCTAATGAAAACGGGATAATATTTGGACTGAAGTAGATTAAAAGTTGAAGCAAGAGCATGACAAGGTGTGAATGTGAAGATGTGCAGAATTTGGTAAATCACAAAATCTGTGAAATTAACAAATCACAAAAAATACAAAGTGGCTTAATAAATGTCATTTAGCCAAGTGGTGGTGGGGGAAGCAACTTGTGTCTTAAGATTTGTCTGTCAGAAGGAGCCTGCTGTGATTAACACAAGATAGGAGACTCCTCAGTACGGCTGTGCTCTTACCTTAGGTTCTCTCCTCCTTCACTTACTTCGTAGAAGAGCTTTTCCTGCAGCTCTTCTACATATGGCTTGAGGTGAGAGAGTTCAAGAGCTTTCCAGACTTCTTCATCCGTGTACTGATCGAACGGGTCCAAATTCATCCTTAGTGTCCCAGAGAACAGCACCGGGTCCTACAGAGGAAAAGTGCACTAAGTGAAAGGCCAACGGACTGCAAGGCAGTGATATCACTATTGCTTTACGGGAGCCAAACTGCTGTGGTAACCCGCCACCAACCCCTCCACGTGTTATAGATATCCATTCGCCTGCAAAATTATGTAATCATATATTTTGTTACCTCCAGCATATCCCTGAAAATATCGGTAATGTTTACAAATTAGTCCCTGTCTCATTGTTTTTCCACCTAAATGACATAAGCACAGATAGTACTGCTGCCTGGACTCCTTGAAGAATGACCATATAGTACTGCCTCTCTGTCTCTCCTTGTATATAATGTAGACACAGATAGTACTGTCTCCTTGTGTGTCGATGTATATAATGTAGACACAGATAGTACTGTCTCCTTGTGTGTCGATGTATATAATGTAGACACAGATAGTACTGTCTCCATGTGTGTCCATGTATATAATATAGACACAGATAGTACTGTCTCCATGTGTCCATGTATATAATGTAGACACAGATAGTATTGTCTCCATGTGTGTCCATGTATCTAAGGTAGACACGGATAGTACTGTCTCCTTGTCTCTCCCTGTAAATACATTAGGCACACATAGTGTTGCCTCCTTGTAAATAATGAAAACACACATAGCCTCCCTTTAAATGATGGAGACGCTGACAGCACTACCTCTCTGCTTCTCCATGTAATTAATCTAATAGCTGCAGAGAGATTCCTACATTATTCATTCATTAACAGTGTAACTAGGTCTTATATGTACTGATGCTTTTTCCATTTCTTAAGTTACTTTATCAGATTTCTTATTCTGTCTTGTGACATTTAATACATAGTTTGCTTTATGTCACTGTGGCAAAAATAACCTTGCCACTGGGTTTTGGAGGGGCCTGTTTGCCAGCCTATTGCCTCAGGATTATGGCCCATATACTAACTTTGAAGGAGAAGAGGAGAAGACAGACCGGCCGTACAGCCTAAATCTGTGGAACTGTTTTGGGCAGGAAAGCCATGCTTGCAGTCGGTCAAATGTGACTTCCATGGAATTCGGGAACCCCTGCTCGTATCTGGGTGATTTTTTTATATGTTGTTCACCCAGATCAGAGCTATCCATGGATGTAATTATGGGGATATGTGGGGTTTTGAGGTGTTTTCTGTGTTTTGGGGAAAAATTTGTGTTTTCTGCCTGTGAGTGATTAAGTTATTCCATTATGTTTGGTAATTGTATCACAGGCAGAGCCCAATGTGTTTTGGTAATTGTATTTTGTTGATTGCGTCAAAGACAATGCCTATTCTGTTATTGAGTGAGTCACAGGGAATGCCATTGTGTTTGTTAATTGCGTCACAGACAATGCCATTGTTTTTGTTAAATGTATAGTTTTTGTGTTTAAACTGTAAAAGATTGGCTGCTATGTTATGTCCTCAGTTCCCAACCAGGTCCACAGGGGTGGTACCCTTGTTGGAAAATGTGTATATAAGTCAATGCTTGTATGTTCAATAAAGAGTTCCTGTTTTACCCTTCATCATGTTGAGGCTGGTGTTTGGGTAACTGATCGACACTGGGGATTGCTATATGGTGAAGATTTGCTATACTCCCCTGGCTATAACTACTAGGTCTTGTAAGAGCTGTTCCTTGTTCCTGTGGTAGTTTTGGTGTAGAGCGGAGTGCTTGGCGTCCTTGGGAAGCGCTAGGAGCATCCATCAACGAAGGTACCCAGTCGGGGTGGCAGGAGATCAGTTACAGTGGTGGCAGCAGTGGGGTGGAGTCCTAGTGTGAGGAGAAGCAGCTCGGAGACACCGTTCGTGGAGTATATTGAGGGCAACGCTAGTGTCCATACTGCGCCCCTGGCTACAGCAGGATGGAATCGGCTAGTCTTCGGACAGCGTTCCACTACGAGGAGGAGGATGACCCGGACTGGACGGATGCAGTCCGGAAAGGCATCTGGCACGAGGCCCTGGAAGATGTACAGCGTCGGTGGGGCGAGAGTCTCCCTAGTGAGGAGCAGCAGACTGGACCTGGCATCTCTAGTGACAATGGAGTGGGAGCTGGAGCAGGATTACCAATACTTCTTCAGCTCAATTCGGCCCCAATATACACTGCCAGAGAGCTGGGTGGCAGTCCCAGACCTACAACTTTACAGCTGGGAAGACCCGACTGAAGTATCCCCTGCTTCAGTACCAGCAACGAGGTAGGGGACCTCATAGACTGGTCCTGGGGGGAAACCCATATGGCAGGTGGAAATGGGACCGAGATCTCTCCACCGGCCCTACAGGGATGCTGGGCGGTCGGCCCAGATCCCCAATGGCAGCCAGAATTTCAGGAAGTAGGGACAGTCGGTCCTGCTCCCCAGCGGCAATATGTTTTGCAGGGAGAGGAGAGCATCGTCTCCATTCCCCAGCGGCAGTGTACCTTGAAGGGAGAGTAGACAACCGGTCTCTCTCCCCAACCACAGGGGGACAGCACCTCTAACTCCGATGGTGCAGATGGGACCGCAGTCTCTGCACCAGGCCTACTGGGATGCTGGACGGCCGGTACAGATCCCCCACCAACCCCGCAGGAATGCCAGGAGGAGGAGGTAAGCGATCCCTCCTCTCCACAGCTGATCCGCAACAAGGTCCTGGGGGTAGGATTCCCTGACCCCATCCCAGCGGAAGAGCTGGCATCTGGGCAGAGTGCAGTTGGCCTCTGCCCTCCCCTATCCTCTTGTCCAGAGGTTGACTCCCCACAGGCTACCCCAGTGGAAGAGCTGGCATATGGTCAGAGTGCAGTTGGCCTCTGCCCTCCCCTATCCTCTTGTCCAGAGGCTGACTCCCCACAGGCTACCCTAGCGGAAGAGCTGGCATCTGGGCAGAGCGCAGTTGGCCTCTGCCCTCCCCTATCCTCTTGTCCAGAGGCTGACTCCCCACAGCTACCCCAGCGGAAGAGCTGGCATCTGGTCAGAGTGCAGTTGGCCTCTGCCCTCCCCTATCCTCTTGTCCAGAGGCTGACTCCCCACAGACTACTCCAGCAGAAGAGCTGGCATCTGGGCAGAGCGCAGTTGGCCTCTGCCCTCCCCTATCCTCTTGTCCAGAGGCTGACTCCCCACAGGCTACCCCAGCGGAAGAGCTGGCATCTGGGCAGAGCACAGTTGGCCTCTGCCCTCCCCTATCCTATTGTCCAGAGGATGACTCCCCACAGGCTACCCCAGCAGAAGAGCTGGCATCTGGGCAGAGCACAGTTGGCCTCTGCCCTCCCCTATCCTCTTGTTCAGAGGCTGACTCTCCACAGACTAGCCTAGCTGATGCGCTGGCACCAGGGCAGAGTACTGCTGATCCCTGCCCACAAAGCAACCTCCACTCCAAGCCAGGGAGCAACACAGAGACCGGGAGTACCAGTTACCAACACAACCTTGGTGGACTCACTGGACAAAGACAGGCTACCAAATTCAATAGGTCCAGTATTTGGTTGTGGGTGGGCTGCCAGACTAACTCAGGTACCGACCGGCGTGAAATCAGGTATCTGGTTAGTCTTCCCTGGGAGGGGGAGATGTGTGGCGAAAATAACCTCGCCAGTGGGTTTTTGAGGGGCCTGTTTGCAAGCCTATTGCCTCAGGATTATGGCCCATATACTACAAATCGGATTCCAAAAAAGTTGGGACACTAAACAAATTGTGAATAAAAACTGAATGCAATGATGTGGAGATGGCAAATGTCAATATTTTATTTGTAATAGAACGTAGATGACAGATCAAACGTTTAATCCGAGTAAATGTATCATTTTAAAGGAAAAATACGTTGATTCCAATTTTCACGGTGTCAACAAATCCCCAAAAAGTTGGGACAAGAAGCAATAAGAGGCTGGAAAAAGTAAATTTGAGCATAACGAAGAGCTGGAAGACCAATTAACACTAATTAGGTCAATTGGCAACATGATTGGGTATAAAAAGAGCTTCTCAGAGTGGCCGTGTCTCTCAGAAGCCAAGATGGGTAGAGGATCACCAATTCCCACAATGTTGTGCAGAAAGATAGTGGAGCAATATCAGAAAGGTGTTACCCAGCGAAAAATTGCAAAGACTTTGCATCTATCATCATCAACTGTGCATAACATCATCCGAAGATTCAGAGAATCTGGAACAATCTCTGTGCATAAGGGTCAAGGCCGTAAAACCATACTGGATGCCCGTGATCTCCGGGCCCTTAAACGACACTGCACCACAAACAGGAATGCTACTGTAAAGGAAATCACAGAATGGGCTCAGGAATACTTCCAGAAACCATTGTCAGTGAACACAATCCACCGTGCCATCCGCCGTTGCCAGCTGAAACTCTACAGTGCAAAGAAGAAGCCATTTCTAAGCAAGATCCACAAGCTCAGGCGTTTTCACTGGGCCAGGGATCATTTAAAATGGAGTGTGGCAAAATAGAAGACTGTTCTGTGGTCAGACGAGTCACGATTCGAAGTTCTTTTTGGAAATCTGGGACGCCATGTCATCCGGACCAAAGAGGACAAGGACAACCCAAGATGTTATCAACGCTCAGTTCCGAAGCCTGCATCTCTGATGGTATGGGGTTGCATGAGTGCGTGTGGCATGGGCAGCTTGCATGTCTGGAAAGGCACCATCAATGCAGAAAAATATGTTCAGGTTCTAGAACAACATATGCTCCCATCCAGACATCATCTCTTTCAGGGAAGACCCTGCATTTTTCAACAAGATAATGCCAGACCATATTTTGCATCAATCACAACATCATGGCTGTGTAGGAGAAGGATCCGGGTACGGAAGTGGCCAGTCTGCAGTCCAGATCTTTCACCTATAGAGAACATTTGGCGCATCATAAAGAGGAAGGTGCAACAAAGAAGGCCCAAGACGATTGAACAGTTAGAGGCCTGTATTAGACAAGAATGGGAGAGCATTCCTATTTCTAAACTTGAGAAACTGGTCTCCTCGGTCCCCAGACGTCTGTTGAGTGTTGTAAGAAGAAGGGGAGATGCCACACAGTGGTGAAAATGGCCTTGTCCCAACTTTTTGGGGATTTGTTGACACCATGAAATTCTGATTCAACATATTTTCCCCTTAAAATGGTACATTTTCTCAGTTTAAACTTTTGTTCCGTGATTTATGTTCTATTCTGAATAAAATATTAGAAGTTGGCACTTCCACATCATTGCATCAATTTTTATTCACGATTTGTATAGTGTCCCAACTTTTTTGGAATCCGGTTTGTAACTTTGAAGGAGAAGGTAGACCGGCCGCACAGCCTAAATCTGTGAAACTGTTTTGGGCAGGAAAGCCATGCTTGTGGTCGGCCAAATGTGACTTCCATGGAATTCGGGAACCCCTGCTCGGATCTGGGTGATTTTTAGATATGTTGTTCACCCAGATCAGAGCTATCCATGGATGTATAAATTATTGGGATATGTGGGGTTTTGAGGTGTTTTCTGTGTTTTGGGGCAAAATGTGTGTTTTCTGCCTGTGAGTGATTAAGTTAGCCCATTATGTTTGGTAATTGTATCACAGGCAGAGCCCATTGTATTTTGGTAATTGTATTTTGTTGATTGCATCAAAGACAATGCCTATTCTGTTATTGAGTGCGTCACAGGCAATGCCATTGTGTTTGTTGAATGTATAGTTTTTGTGTTTAAACTGTAAAGGATTGGCTGCTATGTTATGTCCTCAGTTCTCAACCAGGTCCACGGGGGTGGTACCTTTTTTGGAAAATGTGCATATAAGTCCATGCTTGTGTGTTCAATAAAGAGTTCCTGTTTTACCCTTCATCATGTTGAGGCTGGTGTTTGGGTAAACTGATCGACACTGGGGATTGCTATACGGTGAAGATTTGCTATACTTCCCTGGCTATAACTACTAGGTCTTGTAAGAGCTGTTCCTGTTCCTTGTTCCTGTGGTGGTTTTGGTGTAGAGCGGAGTGCTTGGAGTCCTCGGGAAGCGCTAGGAGCATCCATCAACGGAGGTACCCAGTCGGGGTGCCAGGAGATCCGTTGCAGTCACATTTCTTGATTATAAACTAACAGGCAGATTTATTTTCATGGTGCTCTTGGATACAACTCAGAGCTGCTCTGCACATTCATTGTATGCAGTGGATTGACAGCAGAAGGTCTGTGCAGTTTTTAAAAGCAGAGAAAGTGAACGATTCTGGGCATTTATACTCATACGTGTTCCTATAGCAGATGTAGAAGAATTTGATGTCTTCCCTCCACGCACAGTTGGGGGTCACTTATTTTTCATGCTAAGAAAAAAAGGTGACTAATATTGTTGGGTGAGCCGCTATTGTGTCCACATCACAGTGGACTCCTTTTTCTGGCAACTTAATAGTTTCCAGCTCACAGATTTCAAATACTTCATGTGAGTGATGTAATCCTTATATATTAGATATCCACATGCTGTTAGGCCGCCTGTGAAATTAAATTTTACAAGCTAAGTCTTGCCAGGAAATCTCAAACATCAAGAAAGTGGAGGAAAGCAAATGTAATTTTTCGCTGAGTAAACAGTCGCCGCTCACTATGGCTTTGTATGTGTAACTGCTGCCACCTAGTGTTAGGTTTGATAAGTGCGATCTGTAAAGCAACGCACAGCGACTTTATACACGCAGCTATGGACAGACCTAGTCATTTGGTGTGTGGGATCTGCTGATGATTTAGGGTACGGCCACACAGCGATTTTGGGCATAGCAGTGTAGCAGGGCTGCCACAGAAATGAATCAGGTCACAGCGCAGCTCGCAAGTAGGCTGCAACTGCAACATCCCAATCTCGAAAAAATTCTGCAGTTTGATATTTTTCCAATACATGTGTCGCAGCACACCCCATTCATTCCTATGGCAGACCTCTACACTGCAAAACTTGGGCCCACCATCCACTTAATGAGCACTAATGTACATGCAAAATCTGTAAACTGGTCCCCGTCTACCATATGACATTTGTAATACTGGTGTCTTTATGTAGCATTGTGTGCCCCATCAGACACCAGGGCCTGGGTGCAGCAGTCACCTATGCACACCTTTGCCCCAGTCTAGAGAAGTGGGGGTTAATAAGTCAGCCATATTAGATTTTTATCATTATTTACTCTATAGAAAATCAGTTTCTAAGGACATTAGGGGTGATAACTAACATTGCATGTCTATAAGGGAGCGTGTTTTTTCACCCTTGAACATCATTTTTTATTTTTTATTAAACCAATCCATTATTATGTGTTGATGGATTTCATATTAAATCTATAGTGGTCAGAGCCCTTTTTGCTGAGACAAATATCCGAATTCCCTGTATAGACAGAATTAAAGGGATTGTTCCATCTGGGACATTTATGGTATATAAACAGGATATGTCATAATTGTCTGATAGGTGCTGATCCCAGGAACCTGCTCCTGTCTCAAGAACAGGGCCCCAAAGTGAACAGAAAGCACATTATGCATGCGCCGCTACCCCTCCACTCACTGCTATGGGATTTCCGAAAATAGCCAAACCAGTGCTCGGTTTAGAGGGTGGGTACGTATGCACAGCTTGCTCCCCATTTACTTCAGGCCCTGTTTTCGAGATGGGAGCGGATCCCAGAGGTGGACCACAATTACCGGACACTTAGGGCCAGGGGCGGATTGGGAACTTAAAGTGGCCCTGGAAAAAATAAAATAAAAGTGGCCCCATGTTGTAGGTGGGTTCAAATTGACAGAAGACGGGCCAAAACAAGTAGGCGGGCACAACAGAATTAGTGCAGCACAGAATACGGCTCCAGCAGAACCAAATGGCACAGGACAGCACAAAATACTGCCGCCCAACCATAGTATTTAACTTTATCACTGTTATGAGGACGATAATACAGTTGAGTTCAGGAGGGCACCTGCTGTTGAGCATTACATCATTATGTATCTGGCCTGCAGCCATAAAGAGGGCTTGAGTAGCCCCCTGGGCATCGGCCCACCGGGAAATTTCCTTGTAGGGTCTATGGCCAATCCACTCCTGCTTATGGCACATCCTATTAATATGCCATTAATGTTCCAGGTGGGACAACCTCTTTAAAATGAGAAAATTATGTTTGCATACAACCACCACTAGAGGGAGCTTTCTACTGTTTAGACACTTAATTGTATATAAACACAATGTGCAGAAAGCACGTAAGCTCCCCCTTGTGGTGATTACAGGCAGACATAATTTTAAATTTAAAAGGGATGAACATGATCATGAAGAAATGGCCCAAGGGGGGGGGGGGGTGTACTGGCCTCAGCCATGAGACCAATCACAGTTTTACCACTGAGACCAGTAACTGGTTGCAGCAAAAAAAAAAAAAAAACACTGGCGATAATAACTATTACATATGAAAGCTAGCCTTCTAGTCAGCCATAAATGATGGGTGAATTACCTGAGGAATTATAGTTAATTTGTTACGCAGATCATGGAGGCCAATGGTGGAGATGTCCAGACCATCAATGATTATCTTCCCACCAGCTGCCTCGATGATCCGGAAGAGGCAATTTGTAAGGGAAGATTTTCCAGCTCCCGTCCTTCCAACTATTCCAACCTGAGGGACAGATCAACAGTTATATGCGGTTACATGAAGTGTTTAGTTACAGATGAGGGATGAGTGTTTCATTTAACTCATTACTGATCCCGATCAGGACCTGCATTTCTGCTGACTGCTGCTAGCATCCATCAACACCCTGTCAGCAGCCACCATACAATGCATTTAGCTGATCATGCACTGATCGAGCTGCACTGAATTCTGGGAGATTATGTTCGCATTACAGCATAGTGGCCGCACTTTCCACAGTCCAACTCACTAGAGCAGGAATATACAGGGGCGGACTGTGAATTTAAAGTATATTATATTACATAGTTCATCATCTCCTTACATGCATCCTCCAATGGAGTACCTCCATAATATGGAGTCCATATACAGACCCTGGAGAAAAAATAAAAAAATAAAAGTGGCCCTATGGTGTAGGTGGGTCCATACTGACAGAAGACCAACACAAGGACAGAAGAAGTAGGTGGGCCCAGCAATAGCATAGTGCAGCACAAAATACCACCCCAGCAGAACCAAATACCACTGGGCAGCACAAAATACCACTATTGAATACAATGGCCAAAATTCAATACCACAAGAAGTCTGAGCACTCGGAAAAATGGCGAAAAGTGAACCACCATTGTAATATTTCCTTCCTAATTTCTTATATAAAAACTTTTGGGATACAAAGTCCACAGATTGTCACCACAGTAAACATTGTAGAGCGGTGAACCTGAATATTAACCTTTTATCAGTAATTTACAACATTAACCCTTTTAGCAGTGAACCACTGGGTTACTGCACCTCCAGTGCAGAGCACGTATTCCCACTAGTGTCTGTGGTGAGGCGAGAATTTTTTTGGATCCATCGCTCTTGTATCCAGCTAATCAAATCTATCTCATATCTATTTTGTATCTATCCATCCATCTATGGTCTAAAAGCAAACAAGAACTACAAATAGCAGGATGCTACTTTCTGCACAAAGACACTCATGCAAACATTGAAAATATGAATAAATGTAAGGATGGAGCAGAGTTAACACTCCTGTTTTCCGAGATTTCTGAGTTGTGTTATCTAATCTAAGCAAACACCTTAAATTGCTTTTCAATGTCTTTTGTCTCAAGATAATTCGATGAGTTAAGAAATTTGAGTTAAGAGCTGGAGTGCTAACCCTGCTACATCTGTAAACTGCATTCAGGGAAAAGTAGAATCCAGCTATGGGATACTCTGATTATAAGCACTAGGCAGAGTGACCTATAGCTGGATTCTGCATTGCCCTGAATTTTGTAGGACAAAAGCCCAGAAGAGACAAGACTGGTAGTGTCAGTCCTGCTTGATAAAAGCCACCTTGTCGCTGGTAGATGGGCCCAACATTCTTGATCAAAAATATGTGCAAAGAACTTTAAATATTCATATAGTAAGTACAGTAGTCATGCATCTTACATTTTTTCAGGTGTTCAATGTTTGCATGTGTATTTGCACATAAAGCAGTATGCTGATACTTGTAGTCCTTCTTTGCTTTTGCACTGCAGCCATGGTAGCATGCACCTGAACTCCCCTTATACATAGCTTTGAGTGGCTGGTCTAACTGTCTTTTGCATTATCTATGGACCCATCCACCAATCTATGGATCTATCCACAAATCTATGTATCTATCCACCAATCTATGGATCTATCCATCCATCGATCATACTGTCACGTATTACCTTCTCCATACTGTCAACAGTGCATGAAACCCCATGTAGAACAAGGTCTAATTCAGATCGGTAACGGGCCTCGTAGTCCACAAACTGCACAACGCCTCTACCTGGCCAGTTCTGTGGGGGGCGCTTCTGAGTCGTCCACTCTGCCTGATAGATGAACATAGCAAAGAACGCTGAGTTTATACAAGATATATACAGTATATGTATAAAATATTTACTTTCTACATGTACAATATGTGAGATGGAGAAACAGTCACCATTGTCTGAAAACTGTATACGTTCATATTGATTCATTAGAACTGTAATTTTGCTCTTTAACCACAAGAGGCCGCTGTTTCCCCACACAGCTATCGTATTGCAGGTGTTTGCATATTCATAGAAGGGGGGTTTTGGACTGTCTGGAGAAGAACCAGGAAGCTGTAGATGCCTCCATCTTTGAGAGGAACAGTGAAGGACTGTGTGTGAACAGAATCTGGTCTCATCCAGGCATCAGGGTGTCCTGGAGTGGCCAGAGTCGCAGCAGAGAGGGACTGATCGTTGTCCCGTACCCAGATCCTGCTTGGACTCAGGGGATTGTTTCCAAGAAGGCTATTAGGAGCTTTGGAATGGAGACCTCATGTTTGCTGAAGAGACTTGTTGCTGTCCAGTTTAAAGACATCATCGGATGCAGAACAAGACCCGGGTCATGGACTAAATTGCAGATTGGCACCTATGAGACTGAGGCTAGGTCTGTTAATTAGTTAGCTAGGGACTCTGTGCTATATAAGACCAAAAGTGTTTGCTACGTTTACTACAAGGACTCCATAACTATAAGAGACATTGCGCAATTGAGAGCTGACAGCTGGCCGACAACTTCAATTCAGCTCAGCACATTGCTCAGGAACAATACTCTGATACGGGTTTCTGGACTAGTTATGGGAGGGGAGGTGTTCTAGAGTTGATAAGATTGTAAGCTGCTGTGCTGCACCGCAGATAACTCCGTACTAACCACTCACTCAATCGTGTCGTCAATAGGGTAATAACAGGTATGGTGGGGTAGTTTTAGTGTGCCCGCCAGTAGGTAAATTATAGCAAACTTCCTCGGTATTCACCAGGTGACATCTTGCTGTGCAGCACAGGGGTTCTAAGCTGTGGCTTAGGGTATGTAACTTCATTTTCTTTGCCTCCATATTTGCTATTGTGTTCATTGCTATATCGTTCTGTAAAGAAAGTTCTGTTTTACACAAGCTGGTGTCCGTGTTGCTTTCCTCGTTCGTGACTTTACTGTATCCTGGGGAGCCCATCCCGGTACACAGCTTACAGATACCCTGACTGAACGATATGGGAGTCCATCACACTGAGGCTGCAGGGGGGGAGGGCTGAATCCAGAAAGCACGGAAGAGTGTATGACATGCTGACGTCAGCACTCCTCCCTGCCCAGGGCAAATTTTGCTGAAGGCCCACTCAGAGTTAGCTGAGGGTGGGCGCACCGCCAGCTAGGATGTGTCACAGTGCCGGCCACCAGATTTCCAATCCGGGCCTGTCTGCTTCTAACCGGGCCCTGTGCACATGCCCACAGAGAGGGTCCTGAGTGCCCCATCTTGCATGCGTGCCATAGGTTTGCCACCACAGACCTATAACAAAACCCCTGCATAAACCTAAACAAGTCCCGTAAACAATAATTACTGTATACAGGACGTCTAGCAAATATATCAAACCAACATAAGCTATTCAATTTCTGTTTAGAATTATCTAGTTATATAATGGATAACTGTTATGGCTCCACAGGTTTCCTAAACTCCGGTGTCAATCAGACCAGAGACTTCTACCTAGTTTACAGCCTATATCTATAGTATTACCAGGAAGGACATGGAGTATAGTTTCTCAGTGTCATCCGTGAGGGAGGTAGCAGCTAACTTCTCCTCATACATGCTAATTTCAACAGAAATCAATATAGAAACAGTCTGTGACATAACTTCATAAAAAGAGAGGCACGACATGGGATTTTTACGACAAAAAAGACTTAAAGGTAATCTATGTGATAAACTCACTTTATCCTTAGGTCTATAGCTTTGGCCGACGCCCTCAGAACTTACTTCGTTCTCTACTTTAACGTACTCATCCACACGCTCAACTGCAACAATATTGGTCTCCAGCTCTGACGTCATCTGCACTAACCAGTTCAGTGTCAGCGTAATCTGTACAATAAGAAATTATAATATAATATATAATGATCTGATGCTCAACGGTCGCAGGAGCCCTCCTGAACTCAACCATGTGACCATCCTCATGATGGTGATACAGTTTAATAATGTGGCTGGGGCGGCAGTAGTTTTTGCTGTCCTGCAGTATTTGGTTCTGCTGGGGCGATATTCTGTGCTGCACTACGGTACTGCAGGCCCTGCCTACTTCTGTTATCCCCGCCTACTTGTTTCGGCTCATGTCCTGTCAATTTGGACCGACCTACAACATGGGGCCACTTTTATTCTTTTTTCCAGGGTCACTTTAGGTTCCAAATCTGCCCCTGCATGGAAACACTGGAGAACCAACGAGTAGAACTAGTCCAAAGTTCGGGACATACTTCTCTTCAACTAATGAAGCACATTAAAAGGACTTGGATGGATTGATGTGTTGGTGTAAATCAGAAAAAAAATAGGGAACACACTATTGTTTACTTCTATGGGTCCTCCTGTAGCCTATAAATACTTCAGATACAAGGATATTTAAAGGAGTTTCTGCTTTGAACAATCTCTACTCAGTTCCTTGTCAAAAGGTTGATTACAGAAAGTGTCCCTGTTGGGACCTCTAGCAATCAGCAGTAATCAGTGGGGAAAACTGGAAGTGCTTAGTTTCCCTGCAGCGACACCACTAGAGAAGTCAATCATTACAATGCAGTAATGCAGGACAGGTCCTCCAGAGGCTTAGATGCTTTTTGCAACAACTATCCACTCTGGGTTTTCAAAAAAGCACAACTCATTTATCGTATTTCTGGTTCACATTGACTCACAGTGAGTGCTGCGGAAATGGATAGTCCAACAGTCCCACTGTCCACCGTGCCACGGCCTAACACAGCGAAGAAAGCAGCAAAGAACACTGTCAGGTTCCCAACAAATTCAAGTCGAATGGCCAGCCACCTGCAGACACATCACATAATAAGGAGATTACTAGTGTTGAGTGCGAATATTTGAATATCGAATTTTTCTTGCGAATATCGGCACTTCCCTAATTCACGAATATTTCGAATATAGTGCTATAAATTCGATATTTTGAATATTTTTTTTTTTTTTTTTTTTATTGTTATATTTTTTTCTTTCCCACTTCACAAAAGTAGTTCTTACCTGTCCTTAGGATTCCTGGCTTCTTGGCTGCTCCAGTCAGTGCCCATTGCCGCTTCTGACGACTTCCGTGCTCATGGAGCGTCCCCATCACCATGGGAACGTCTCCATACTAGAATGTACTGTCGGATTTGAGAATTACGTTGAAATCGCAATTCGATTAATTCAAGTTATAATAATCGAATCGGTTATAATTGCGATTTCATTTTAGCACTGCTATATTCCATATTAGGCTAGAATTAACGAATATGGAATATAGCAGTGCTAAGTTGAAATCGCAATTCGATTATTATAACTTGAATTAATCGAATTGCGATTTCAACTTGGACCTGGTTTACTATGGTTGGCTTGGTAGAATTAGCGAATATGACGAATGTATTCGTCATATTCCTCAAAACGAAGATAACGAAGTATTCTCCATCTTCGTTTCAGCTACCTATTCGTCAACTTTGCTAATTCTAGCAATCAAATAGGAAGGTTGACTATAGAGACAGCTGTGTTTAATTCACTATGCGATTATATTACTTACCTTTTTTTTAAAAAAATTGAATAGTTAAATACTTGATTATTATAATGATTCTATTTATAAAAAAAAAAAAAGAAAAGTAATATAATCGCATTGCGAATTAAACTTAGCTGTCTCTATGGTCAACTTTCCTATTTGATTGCTAGAATTAGCGAAGTTGACGAATAGGTAGCTAAAACGAAGATGTAGAATACTTTGTTATCTTCGTTTTGAGGAATATGACGAATACATTCATCATATTCGTCATCTTCGCTAATTCTAGATATCAAACCAATAGGAAAGTAGCCTTAAGTTAAAATCGCAATATGCGATTATTTAAATCGCATATTAATCGCGATAACTAGAATAATGCCGAATATTCGATTTCGACGAACATGAAACGAATATTCTATCGAATATTCGCAAATTTCGTCAAAATCGAATATGGCACCTGCCACTCATCACTAGAGATTACTAGAGATTCCTCCAGATTATGTACTCACTTGCTTTATCAATTTCTTAAGGTCCCTTTACATGGGACAATACAGCAGCAGATGGTCGGGAAGGAATCACCTGCTTGCTAATGCCATCGCTCGTCCCCATACACAGCACAATCTGCTGCGGGCAAACGATAATTTTTGTGACCGCAAAAATGATCTATTACCCGATGAATGAGCATTTACCCCACCAGATAATTGCTAATGAGCGTTTTTATGTATGCTCGTTAACGATTATCTACGGAATTCTCAGCCCGTGTAAAGGGCCCTTTACCTGTTGGACACAACCCAGGAGTAAACGCTCTTCTGATTGATATCTAGGTTGTCTTCATTGTGCTGGATGAATCTCTGTTGATGTCCATAAGCTCGGATGACTGACAGACCAGAGACTGTCTCCCCAAAGTGAGAGTAGATGGATGACCTGGTGACTGAATCCAGACGTCTCAGCTGACGTGAGGTGGCAATATAAAACCTCTGCAGGTACAATGACAATAAATTATTGCCATAAAAAAAAACATCCACAGGATTATAGGTCTTTAAGGGAACATGTAATCTATAAGAAAAATCTAGGAGGGGTAGGAGCATGACAGTAATTTTTAGAACATCAAAGACATAATCCCTGGGTTACTGTGTAAATTTAGGGATTATTTTATAGACTTGAACACTTATTGCTCTGAAAAGGAAACTTTAGACTCCTCTGATGTTGTGTCCTTTATCTAGCCATTTATCCAATAGCTTTTATAGCTGTGTTGCACTCCATTGGTGGCTTTTCTTGAGGTCCAGACACTTTAACTAGCCCTTTAAGGAATGTAATAGAAAGAAATAAACATGGGGGATGGAATGGTACTGGATGCCCTGGGTGAACTGTGAAAGTAGGACATCACCCCATGGAAGATAACAAGAGGAAACAGATGCTTACCTGGACAAAATAATACACAATTGCCAACGGTATGATGACAGCAGCAAAAATTGGTGTAGCCAAGGAGATCACAAACAGGGTGCCAATCACTCCCAAGACGCAGGAAATCCAGCTCCGGAACGACATGGGGATGGTTTCATCCACAGTGAAGATGTCCTGGAAGCAAACAAAAACATATTGTCCTATTTGGCATCTTCCAGAAAATGTGTCAAAACAATCTTGAAGATCCTGGGCCCCAATGCAAAATCTCTAAAGGGACCCTACCTACTATGTGCATTTCATAATACAGAAGCTGCTACTGGCTGATACATCACTATGGATGAACCATCATGGTGGCCAGCAGCAACTAGACAATGTGGTCAAGTGACATTATGGACAACATGTTGTCCAGCCAGGGTCTAAAAACAGGAGTGAATGGAGAAAGAAGCAGAATTTCACAGACAGGTATTGAGCAGTGTTTCTTACTATTTTATGTGGTGGAGCGTCTAGGTGTTTCTGACTATTCAGGAAACTCAATGTCTTGTTACTTCACCTTTACATGGATTCTTACAAAGGTAATTTTATCTTAACATGCTAACATTCCTGCCCCAAACCTGTGAGCTCAGGCACCTGCAAAATGTGCCATCCTTTATATTAGTAAAAACATTACTTTAAATGGGACTGAAAGGAACTGACCTTGGCAAACCTGTTGACAATGCGTCCAGTTGGAGTGGTGTCAAAGAACTGCATAGGAACGTGCAGGATATTTCGAAGTATTTGTGAATGGAGGAGCCGTGATGCACGTACTGTAGCGGCAGCAACCAGAAAAGCACTGAGGAACACAAAAATACCTAAAAAAAAAAAAAGATACATATAGAACCCATTAGTACCTCCATAGCATGTAATATAGCCACATAAGAGTGGAATATAGATCAGAGACAGCCTCTTTCAGAAAGGAGCCATGATCCAATAAACAGCCGAAGGACATCACACCCAGTCATACATTTCCCCTGTAGCAGCTATAAAGATGAATGGCTGTCAGGTATTACATAGATGGCTCAATTGTTGCTTGATAATTTTAGGTTTTATTTTCTTAGTTTTATAAATAAAATACAGTCCTGATCAAAAGACCACTTGAAAAATGGCAAAAAAAATAATAATCATATTTAGCATGGCTGGATCTTAACAAGGTTCTAAGTAGAGCTTGAACATGCAACAAGAAGAAATGGAAGTGAGACAAAACATTTTTTGAGCATTCAATTTAATGAAAACAACGAATAAACTGAAACAGGCTGTTTTTCAGCTGATCAAAAGTTTAGGACCACACCTCAAAAAAAAAATAGACCCCCCCCAAAACAGAAATCCAACTTCCAAACATGAACTCAGTAATGAGTAGCTCCGCCGTTATTGTTTATCACTTCAAAAATTTGTTTCGGCATGCTTGAAGCAAGCGTTTCCATGAGGTGAGTGGGAACATTTCTCCAAGTGGTGAAGACGGCCGCACGAAGGCCATCTACTGTCTGGAACTGTTGTCCATTTTTGTAAACTTCCCTTGCCATCCATCCCCAAAGGTTCTCGAATGGATTTAGATCAGGGGAACACACAGGATGGGCCAAAAGAGTGATGTTATTCTCCTGGAAGAAGTCCCTTGTCCTGCGGGCATTGTGTACTGTAGCGTTGTCCTGTTTAAAAACCCAGTCGTTACAACACAGACGAGGGCCCTCAGTCATGAGGAATGCTCTCTGCAACATCTGGACATAGCCAGCGGCCGTTTGACGCCCCTGCACTTCCTGAAGCTCCATTGTTCCACTGAAGGAAAAAGCACACCAGACCATTATGGCGCCCCCTCCACTGTGGCGTGCAGAAAACATCTCAGGTGGGATCTGCTTGTTATGCCAGTAACGTTGGAAACCATCAAGACCATCAAGGTTAAATTTTTTCTCATCAGAGAATAAAACTTTCTTCCACCTTTGAATGTCCCATGTTTGGTGCTCTCTTGCAAAGTCGAAACGAGCAGTTCTGTGGCATTCAAGGAGACGAGGTCTTTGAAGACGTTTTTTGTTTTTGAAGCCCTTCAGTCTCAGATGCCGTCTGATGGTTATGGGGCTGCAGCCAGCACCAGTAAGGTCCTTAATTTGGGTCGAGGATCCTCCAGTGTCTTGACGGACAGACAATTGCATCCTCCGGCTCAGTGCTGATTAAATTTTTTGGGATCTTCCACTTGACTTTTTCGTTCCATAACCCTCAGGATCATTTAAGAAATTTCAAATGACTGTCTTACTGCGCCCCATCTCAGCAGCGATGGCGCGCTGTGAGAGACCCTGCTTATGCAGTTCAACAACCCGACCACGTTCGAAAAGGGAGAGTTTTTTTGCCTTTGCCATCACAACGTGTGACTACCAGACAGAAAATGACAACGAATCCACATCTTTGCACAGATTTGGCCTTTTAAAGGCATGTGGTCCTAAAATTTGGATCAGCTGAAAAACAGCCTCTTTCAGTTTAATCGTTATTTTCAATTAATTGAATGCTCAAAAAATGTTTTGTCACTCTTATTTCTTCTTGTTGGATGTTGAAGCTCTACTTGGAACCTTGTTAAGATCCAACAATGTAAAATAAGATTTTTTGCCATTTTTCAAGTGGTCTTAAACTTTTGATCAGGACTGAACATAACAAAATAAAGTTACCTTGTGCCACCCCCAGGGCTCCATACACCCCGACCCTCATGTCTCTCTGTGAAGTCGGATAGCTCTGATTAAAAAAAGGCACAGCGTCCGACATCCAGTCACTGATCCAAATGTTCTGTCCGACAAAGGACGCGGTCTGTAAAGCGTAGGTCACCAATATCGAGGAAGAGTAAACCCATCCAACTGCACGAAAGTACTTCAGATACAGAGAGAACTTCACCTGTAAAAAAAGATCCAATGGATGAGATTGATCAAAAATAGAACAGGGAGTGATAAGGAGAAGTCATCCACAGCAACCACTTCTAGATCTGATTTTATTTTTCAACATGAAAGCAGAATCCAGATTGGTAGCATGAGTAACTGTTCCACTTTCCTTTTACCCAACTTTTCCCTAAATCTCACCTTCATGTTATTGACAGAATGTTTAAATCTTCATTGTCTAGTTACATAGTTAATACGGTTGAAAAAAGACATAAGTCCATCAAGTTCAACCAAGGGATAGGTGGGGATGCGAATCCCAGAAGGAAGTGAGACTCAGATTTCTACACGTTTTCATAAGCACTAATGTCATTTACTTTTAAGAATTCATCTAAACCCTTTTTAAAACTGTCCACTGTTCCTGCTGTGACCACGTCCCGATGAAGTCTATTCCACAGATTCACAGTTCTTACAGTAAAGAAGCTTTGACGCTTCCGGAGACTGAACATGGAACAGTTTTTCACCGTATTTTTTGCATGGCCAATTTATATATTTGTACAGGTTAATCATGTCCCCCTTTAGACGTCTCTTCTCAAGACTAAATAAATTCAATTCTTTTAATCTTTCTTCATAACTAAGACCCTCCATGCCCCTTATCAGTTTAGTCGCTCTCCTCTGTACTTTCTCCAGCTGCAGTGCATCCTTTCTATGGACTGGTGCCCAGAACTGAACTGCATATTCCAGATGAGGCCGCACCAACGCTTTGTAAAATGGTAGTATTACATCCCTTACGTGCATGGCAATATCCTGGTGGCCTTAGAAGCAGCTGATTGACATTGTATGCTGTTATTTAATCTACCATCCACAAGGAATGTGGTAGTATGAGCCTTATCTTAAAGGAGTTGTTGAGGATTTTGATACTGAAGACCTATCCTCGGGACAGGTCATCAATATCAAATAGGTGGGGGTGCTGGACCCCTGCCGATTTGATATCGATGGCCTATCCTTACAAACATCAAAAGTCCTGGACAACCCCTTTAACCCCTTAAGGACCGGGCTCATTTTCACCTTAAGGACCAGGCCATTTTTTGGAAATCTGACCAGTGTCACTTTAAGTGCTAATAACTTTAAAACGCTTTGACTTATCCAGGCCATTCTGAGATTGTTTTTTCGTCACATATTGTACTTCATGACACTGGTAAAATGAAGTCAAAAAAATTTTTTTTTTTGCAAATTTCAAAGTTTCAGTTTCTCTACTTCTGTAATACATAGTAATACCCCAAAAAATTGTGATGACTTTACATTCCCCATATGTCTACTTCATGTGTGAATTGTTTTGGGAATGATATTTTATTTTTTGGGGATGTTATAAGGCTTAGAAGTTTAGAAGCAAATCTTGAAATTTTTCAGAAATTTACAAAAACTAAATTTTTAGGGACCAGTTCAGGTCTGAAGTCGATTTGCGAGGCTTACATAATAGAAACCACCCAAAAATGACCCCATCTAAGAAACTACACCCCTCAAGGTATTCAAAACTGATTTTGCATACATTATTAACCCTTTAGGTGTTGCACAAGAGTTATTGGCAAATGGGGAGGAAATTTGAGAATTTAATTTTTTTGTCTAATTTTTCATTTTAACCCATTTTTTCCACTAACAAAGCAAGGGTTAACAGCCAAACAAGATTGTATCTTTATTGCCCTGACTCTGCCGTTTACAGAAACACCCAATATGTGGCCGTAAACTACTGTACGGGCACACAGCGGGGCGTAGAGTGAAAGGTGCGCCGTATGGTTTTTGGAAGGCTGATTTTTATGGACTGGTTTTTTGACACCATGTCCCATTTGAAGCCCCCTGATGCACCCCTAGAGGAGAAAGTCCCTAAAAGTGACCCCATCTAAGAAACTACACCCCTCAAGTTATTCAAAACTGATTTTACATACGTCGTTAACCCTTTAGGTGTTGCACAAGAGTTATTGGCAAATGGGGATGAAATTTGAGAATTTCATTTTTTTGCCTAATTTTCAATTTTAACCCATTTTTCCCACTAACAAAGCAAGGGTTAACAGCCAAACAAGACTGTATCTTTATTGCCCTGACTCTGCTGTTTACAGAAACACCCCATATGTGGCCGTAAACTACTGTACGGGCACACAGTAGGGCGTAGAGTGAAAGGTGCGCCGTTTGGTTTTTGGAAGGCTGATTTTGCTGGACTGTTTTTTTGACACCATGTCCCATTTGAAGCCCCCCTGATGCACCCCTAGAGTAGAAACTCCATAAAAGTGACCCCATCTAAGAAACTACACCCTTCAAGGTATTCAAAACTGATTTTACAAACGTTGTTAACCCTTTAGGTGTTGCACAAGATTTAATGGAAAATAGAGACACAATTTCAAAATTTCAAATTTTTGGCAGATTTTCCATTTTAATATTTTTTTTCCAGTTACAAAGCAAGGGTTAACAGCCAAACAAAACTCATTATTTATGGCCCTGATTCTGTAGTTTACAGAAACACCCCATATGTGGTCGTAAACAGCTGTACAGGCACACGGCAGGGCGCAGAAGGAAAGGAATGCCATACGGTTTTTGGAAGGCAGATTTTGCTGGACTGGTTTTTTTGACACCATGTCCCATTTGAAGCCCCCCTGATGCACCCCTAGAGTGGAAACTCCAAAAAAGTGACTCCATTTTAGAAACTACAGGATAGGGTGGCAGTTTTGTTGGTACTAGTTTAGGGTACATATGATTTTTGGTTGCTCTATATTACACTTTTTGTGCAGCAAGGTAACAAGAAATAGCTTTTTTGGCACTTTTTTTTTTTGTTATTTACAACATTCATCTGACAGGTTAGATCATGGGGTAATTTTATAGAGCAGGTTGTCACGGACGCGGCGATACCTAATATGTATACATTTTTTTTTATTTATGTAAGTTTTATACAATAACTTCATTTTTAAAACCAAAAAAATGTTTTAGTGTCTCCATAGTCTAAGAGCCATAGTTTTTTCAGTTTTTGGGCGATTATCTTGAGTAGGGTCTCATTTTTTGCGGGATGAGATGACGGTTTGATTGGCACTATTTTGGGGTGCATATGACTTTTTGATCGCTTGCTATTACACTTTTTGTGACGTAAAATGGCAAAAAATGGCTTTTTTTACACTGTTTTTATTTTTATTTTTTTACGGTGGTCATCTGAGGGGTTAGGTCATGTGATATTTTTATAGAGCCGGTCGATACGGACGCGGCGATACCTAATATGTATACTTTTTTTTTATTTATGTAAGTTTTACACAATGATTTCATTTTTGAAACAAAAAAAAATCATGTTTTAGTGTTTCCATAGTCTAAGAGCCATAGTTTTTTCAGCTTTTGGGCGATTATCTTGAGTAGGGTCTCATTTTTTGCGGGATGAGATGATGGTTTGATTGGTACTATTTTGGCGTACATGCGACTTTTTTGATCACTTTTATTACCTTTTTTGGGAAGTAAGGTGGGCAAAATTTCAATTTTCTCATAGTTTTTATTTTTTTATTTTTATGGCGTTCACCGTGCGGGGAAAGTAACATGACCATTTTATAGATCAGGTCGTTACGGACGCGGCGATACCTAATATGTGTAGTTTATTTTATTTTTTTAATTTTTATTCAGTGATAAATGTGTTTTTTTTTATCTTAACTTTTTTCACTTTTTTTTTAACTTTTTTTTGACCCAGACCCGCTTGGTTCTTGAAGATCCAGTGGGTCTGATGTCTGTATAATACAGTACATTACCATGACGCCTGAGCAGGCGTCCTGTTGCCATGGGAACCCTCCCCGTCTGCTCAGAACTTCGCAGACGGGGAAGGGTAAGCACGGGGCTGAGGGGGGCTCTCTGGGGGCTCTCTCCCTCTCCATCGGGGGGCTGCAAAGGCACAGCAGCCCCCCGATGGAGAGGGAGTGAGCTCCCTGACCGATGACAGTTAACTTTTTCCATACAGCGGTCCGTACGGACCGCGGTATGGAAAGGGTTAAACGGCTGACATCTGCACAGATGTCAGCCGTTTATACCAGGGTGCCAGCAATGTGCTGGCACCCTGGTATAACCACTAGAAGCCAACGATCATTCATGGGAGGCGGGCGGGGAATCGCGATCCCGCCTGCCGCACCGCCCGCCTCCCGCAACGCCCCCACCGCATGCGACACCCCCCCCGCACCACCCGCCGGCATCAAATCATGCAGGGGTGCAGGGGGGGGTAAAAAATATAGATTTTAGCCACTCTAAAGTTTCTGATCCCCGCGGTCAGGGACCGCGGGCATCAGAAACTGCAAAAAGCGCAGCAAACCGCAGGTCTGAATTGACCTGCGGTTTGCTGCGATCGCCGACACGGGGGGGTCACATCACCCCCCCTGGCGTTGTCACAGGATGCCGGCTGAAGGACTTCAGCCGAAATCCCATTCCGTTTAACCCCTCGGGCGCCGGAATCCCGATTTAAAAGTTAGGACGTACCGGTACGTCCTTGGTCCTTAAGGACTCGGGAAATAGGGCGTATTGGTACGTCCTATGTCCTTAAGGGGTTAAAAATCAAAAAACAGATCTGTCAGATACCTGGCAGAGTAGACAAGTTTGCCCCAAATGCTGCTGGCAGCTACCACTAGGAAGAGTTAGGCAGATATAGTTTTATTATTTCCATTGCGTTCAATAGAAGTACAAGTGCACAGTATGAGCAGTGAGCTCCACCTGGTGGTGGATGCAGGCAGCCAGAATACTTTCATTGAATTTGTTGGCACAGCACTGAGCAGCATTCTGCTATCAGTAGTGTTTATCGGGGGCTGCACTGCTTGAATATTATGTGTGGCACTGTTTATAGGGGTACTCTCCTGGCAGTTGATGACAGAGGGTTAGCAGATACACTGGCTGTTGTTGTGGAGACATGACCTGCTACTATGGGTGCTGCCTAAGAATGATTGCAGTACATTTGTATCTGTACCTTTCCAGTCTCCACTGTCTCCTTTTCAATCAGCTTTTGTCCTTTTTCAATTATCTTCTCATCTTCTCCCTTGTTCTTTGCTACTTCCTTCAGTGACCTCCTTAAACTGCTATTCATACTGAATCACATAGTTGCAGGTAGAGAAGAAATCATAAACTACAGATTAGATGGCGTGCATAATCTATGCCATAATGTAAATTACAAATCCATCAAACTTTGTGTCCTAAATCAGTCAGACTCACCTGCTAAGCTTCCTCCTGTGTAGACTGTTTTCTCTCTTAAGTGTCATTGTCACAATGTCTTCTGCTACTTCGGGGGATTGTTCTACGGGATCTTCACCATCATCTTCATCTGTATTGAGTAGCACTGCAAGAAAGACAAAGAGAAAATCAGATGAAGACTCAAAACCATACAACAATTTGTTGACCTTATGGAGTCAACTACTCAACAACTACCAGTAAGATGTATGGCATCAATCATAGAGCCTTTGAAGGGCCAAGCAAGGAAAAATTTTCATCAACCGAGTAAATAATCATCTACAAAATTATTTAAAATTTTAGGTTTCGACTACTCTCACAACATATAAAACTGAAATGATACACTTAAAGGGCTTCTGTCACCCCACTAAACATTTTTTATTTTTTTTGTGTACTTATAATCCCTATACTGCGATTTATCCATACATACTGTGATTAATCATTTTGGTTCAGTAGATTCTGCTAAAAACGTACTTTTATAATATGTAAATTACCTGTCTACCAGCAAGTAGGGCGGCTACTTGCTGGTAGCAGCCGCATCCTCCTATCATAATGACGCCCCCTCCGCATGTTGATTGACAGGGCCAGCGGACGGGATCTTTCTCTGCTGGCCCTGTTTGCATTCAAAATCTGGCGCCTGCACCGTACCTGTCTTCAGTCGGCGCAGGCGCACTGAGAGGAGGAAGCTCGCTTGGCCGCTCCATCCTCAATGCGCCTGCGCCGGGTGTAGATGTGACGTCATCGGCGCAGGCGCATTGAGGATGGAGCGGCCAAGCGAGCGTCCTCCTCTCAGTGCGCCTGCGCCGATTGAATACCGTTACGGTGCAGGCGCGAGATCTTGATAGCAGACAGGGCCAGCCAGAGAAAGATCCCGTTCGCTGGCAGTGGCGTCTCTAGCTTTCAAATTTTGGGGGGGCACACTGGGGGCCAGGACAAAAGTAGGGGGGGCAGCTATAACAACGATACATTTACACAAGTACGCTTAGAAATGCTGCAATACTTTACCCAATACCTAAAACCGCAACAGGGAAGAAAAGTCCAGCTGTCTGTGGATGACACTTTTATAGAGAGGGGGATCTGTGGGTGACACTGCTATGGGGGGGATCTGTGGATGCCACATACCGTATATAGCATCTTATGCTATATGTGTCATCCACAGATCCACCCCATGACAGTGTCATCCCCATTTCCCCCTCCATAACAGCGTCATCCACAGATCTCCCTCCCTATAACAGTGTCATCCACAGATCTCCCTCCCTATAACAGTGTCATCCACAGATCTCCCTCCCCGCCTCTCACAGGAGTGTACATATATAAAATAAACATATTTCACATGAAAACGTACAGTTACTTGGCTTGGCCCTTGGGGATCTCGGACACCACTTCAACACTTGGCCGGGGGCTCGGCGGAGCTGATGTTGTGTTTTATCCTAATGAGAAAGATTTCATAATAAGGATTTGGAGAAGGGGCAGAGGGATAGCAGAGCAGAGAAAGGCTGGTGCTGCTACTAGGGGGTCATACCATGGGGGAGTAATAAAACCCACCATAATGCCCCCCAGTAGAAATAATTCTCCTTATAATGTGCAAAACATACCCCCTTATGCCCCCAGTTGAGCTAATTTCCCCCATAATGTGCCAGTATAAAATACCCCTATATAGTGCACCAGTAAATGCCTCCATAGTGCTCCTCTCCCCCCTTCCTGCTAGTGCCCCCCATAATGTACCAGTATAAAATGTCCCATATATCGTGCCCCAGTAGATGCCCTCAGTGTCCCCCATAATTTGCAAGTATAAAATACCCCTTCTTAGTGCCCCCCGTAGATGACTCCATAGTACTCCTCTCTCCCCTTCTCCATAGTACCCACCATAATGTGTCCCAGTATAAAATGCTACTGTACAGAGCCCCCCATATAAAACACCCCTTCTTTGTGGCCTCAGTAGATGCCCCTATAGTGCCCACCAATAATGTGCCAGTAATAAGTGCCCTCAATAACGTGCCAGTAACAAGAGCCCCCCAATGTGCCAGTAATAAGCCCCCATCACGTGCCAGTAACAAGAGCCCCCATCACGTGCCAGTAATAGGCCCCCCCATCACGTACCAGTAATAAGCCCCCATCACGTGCCAGTAATGAGCCCCCCATCACGTGCCAGTAATGAGCCCCCATCACGTGCCAGTAATAAGCCCCCCATCACGTGCCAGTATTAAGCCCCCCCATGTTCCAGTATTAAGTCCCCCCATCATCATGTGCGAGTATTAAGTCCCCCCATCATCATGTGCCAGTATTAAGTCCCCCATCATCATGTGCCAGTATTAAGTCCCCCATCATCATGTGCCAGTATTAAGTCCCCCCATCATCATGTGCCAGTATTAAGTCCCCCATCATCATGTGCGAGTATTAAGTCCCCCCATCATCATGTGCCAGTATTAAGTCCCCCATCATCATGTGCCAGTATTAAGTCCCCCCATCATCATGTGCCAGTATTAAGTCCCCCATCATCATGTGCCAGTATTAAGTCCCCCCCATCATCATGTGCCAGTATTAAGTCTCCCCCATCATCATGTGCCAGTATTAAGTCCCCCCCATCATCATGTGCCAGTATTAAGTCCCCCATCATGTGCCAGTATTAAGTCCCCCCATCATGTGCCAGTATTAAGTCCCCCCATCATGTGCCAGTATTAAGTCCCCCCCATCATCATGTGCCAGTATTAAGTCCCCCCATCATCATGTGCCAGTATTAAGTCCCTCCCATCATCATGTGCCAGTATTAAGTCCCCCCATCATCATGTGCCAGTATAAAGTCCCCCCCATCATCATGTGCCAGTTTTGTAATAAGCCCCCCCAATGTGCCAGTAACACTATTGTAAAAAAAAACACAAAAAAAAACACTTATACTTACCTAAGTGTCAGCGATGCGATGCAGCCTCTTCCTGTGTCCCACGCTGTAATGTAAGGCTCAGGCGGCACGATGACGTCATTGCGCCGGCCTCTGATAGGCTGCCGGCCTAGTGCCTGCAGCCAGGGGCGTACATAAAAATCACTGGGCCCCATAGCAGGAATCTAAATTGGGCCCCCATTCCCCTTTTATAGCCCCTCCCTTTGTTCCATGAACTATTCTTGCTGCTGCGTTTTATAATTTATGCCATCAGGGCCGGAATGGGATTACAAAACAGCCCTGGCACACAAAAGAGGTATAATAGATGCAGATGTATATTATATACAGCAGTGTACAGTTATGTGAGGTACGCTGTATAATATATGCAGTGTGTACAGGTATATAGTATATTCCCTAGTGTTCTGATATGTGAGGTACAGGGTATAATAGATGCAGTGTGTACAGGTATATAGTATATACAGCAGTGTACTGATATGTGAGGTACGGGGTATAATATATGCAGTGTATACAGTATATACAGTAGTGTAATATGTGAGGTACGAGGTATAATAGATGCAGTGTGTACAGGTATATAGTAAATACAGCAGTGTATTGACACCTCGTACCTCAGATATCAGTACACCGCTGTATATACTATATATCTGTACACACTGCATCTATTATACCTCGTACCTCACATATATAGTATATACAGAAGTGTACTGATATCTGTACACACAGCATCTATTATACCTTGTACCTCACATATCAGTGCACTGCGGTATATACTATATATCTGTACATATTGCATGTATAATACTGTGTAATATATGCAGTGTGTGTGCATGTATGTGTGTGTATCTATATATATATATATATATATATATATACAGAGCAGTGTATTGATGTGACACATAGAAGGTATAATACTGTAGATGCAGTGTTTATAGAAATATGTGGTCAGTTATGCATTATAGTCACTGTGAGGTACATGAGGTAGTGGTAACTGTCTGAAGTAGTATACATGAGTGAGCAATGAGTAAAAACAGGGCATGGAGGGGAGGTAAATGATGAAAAGTGGAGGACCTCCTCTTACCTCTCCATTCCAGTCTGTATGGATCAATGCAGAGCTGCTTGTGAACTTTTAATACTTGCTGTTAGGGGTTGAAGGACCTGTGATGATGTCATCACAGGTCCTGGCAGATGTACCTTTGAAACCTAGGAACTACACCATTTTTGGTGCAGTTCCTTTGCTAGATTCTGCAGGACCTGTGATGTTGAAGATGATGTCATCACAGGTCCTGGCAGATGCACTGTTCTAACCTGGGAACTACACTTTACACTGTGCAGTTCCCTTACAGGACCTGTGATGACATCATCAAAGGTCCTTTAGCTTTAGAAAGGTAAACAGGAGTAATTAGGGGGCGGGGCCTCTCCTCCACTTCGGTGCCTGCCTGCAGCCTATCAGAGGAAAGGGAAGGGACACGCCTCTCCCTCCCCTGCACCTCTGCTGGCACAGGCAGTTTACAATGGAGATGAACGCAATGGAAGCGCTCATCTCCCTGTGCCCGGCAGCGGCTGCTCACTTGGGGGGGGGGGGGTCATTTTAGTTGGGGGGGCACAGCATGATGTAGGGGGCGACGCCACTGTTCGCTGGCCCTGTCAATCAACATGCGGAGGGGGCATCATTATGATAGGAGGATGCGGCTGCTACCAGCAAGTAGCCGCCCTACTTGCTGGTAGACAGGTAATTTACATATTATAAAAGTATGTTTTTAGCAGAATCTACTGAACCAAAATGATTAATCACATTATGTATGGATAAATCGCAGTATAGGGATTATAAGTACACAAAAAAAAAAAAATGTTTAGTGGGGTGACAGAAGCCCTTTAACCACCTCCGGACCGCCTAACGCAGGATCGCGTTCCGGAGGTGGCAGCCCTGCGCAGAGTCACGCATATATGCGTCATCTCGCGATGGCCGAGATTTCCTGTGAACGCGCGCACACAGGCGCGCGCGCTCACAGGAACGGAAGGTAAGAGAGTTGATCTCCAGCCTGCCAGCGGCGATCGTTCGCTGGCAGGCTGGAGATGTGTTTTTTTTAACCCCTAACAGGTATATTAGACGCTGTTTTGATAACAGCGTCTAATATACCTGCTACCTGGTCCTCTGGTGGTCCCATTTGTTTGGATCGACCACCAGAGGACACAGGTAGCTCAGTAAAGTCCCACCAAGCACCACTACACTACACTACACCCCCCCCCCCCGTCACTTATTAACCCCTTATTAGCCCCTGATCACCCCCCTGTCATTGATTACCCCCCTGTAAAGCTCCATTCAGATGTCCGCATGATTTTTACGGATCCACTGATAGATGGATCGGATCCGCAAAACGCATCCGGACGTCTGAATGAAGCCTTACAGGGGCGTGATCAATGACTGTGGTTATCACCCCATATAGACTCCCTGATCACCCCCCCTGTCATTGATTACACCCCTGTCATTGATCAACCCCCTGTAAAGCTCCATTCAGACGTCCGCATGATTTTTACAGATGCACTGATAGATGGATCCGATCCGCAAAACGCATCCGGACGTCTGAATGAAGCCTTACAGGGGCATGATCAATGACTGTGGTGATCACCCCATATAGACTCCCTGATCACCCCCCTGTCATTGATCACCCCCCTGTAAAGCTCCATTCAGATGTCCGCATGATTTTTACGGATGCACTGATAGATGGATCCGATCCGCAAAACGCATCCGGACGTCTGAATGAAGCCTTACAGGGGCATGATCAATGACTGTGGTGATCACCCCATATAGACTCCCTGATCACCCCCCTGTAAAGCTCCATTCAGATGTCCGCATGATTTTTACGGATGCACTGATAGATGGATCCGATCCTCAAAACGCATCCGGACGTCTGAATGAAGCCTTACAGGGGCATGATCAATGACTGTGGTGATCACCCCATATAGACTCCCTGATCACCCCCCTGTAAAGCTCCATTCAGATGTCCGCATGATTTTTACGGATGCACTGATAGATGGATCCGATCCGCAAAACGCATCCGGACGTCTGAATGAAGCCTTACAGGGGCATGATCAATGACTGTGGTGATCACCCCATATAGACTCCCTGATCACCCCCCTGTAAAGCTCCATTCAGATGTCCGCATGATTTTTACGGATGCACTGATAGATGGATCGGATCCGCAAAACGCATCCGGACGTCTGAATGAAGCCTTACAGGGGAGTGATCAATGACTGTGGTGATCACCCCATATAGACTCCCTGATCACCCCCCTGTCATTGATTACCCCCCTGTAAAGCTCCATTCAGATGTCCGCATGATTTTTACGGATGCACTGATAGATGGATCGGATCCGCAAAACGCATCCGGACGTCTGAATGAAGCCTTACAGGGGCGTGATCAATGACTGTGGTGATCACCCCATATAGACTCCCTGATTACCCCCCTGTCATTGATTACCCCCCTGTCATTGATTACCCCCCTGTCATTGATTACCCCCCTGTAAAGCTCCATTCAGACGTCCGCATGATTTTTACGGATCCACTGATAGATGGATCGGATCCGCAAAACGCATCCGGACGTCTGAATGAAGCCTTACAGGGGCGTGATCAATGACTGTGGTGATCACCCCATATAGACTCCCTGATCCCCCCGCCTGTCATTGATCAACCCCCCTGTCATTGATCAACCCCCCTGTCATTGACCACCCCCCTGTCATTGATCACCCCTCTGTAAGGCTCCATTCAGATATTTTTTTGGCCCAAGTTAGCAGAATTTTTTTTTTTTTTTCTTACAAAGTCTCATATTCCACTAACTTGTGTCAAAAAATAAAATCTCACATGAACTCACCATACCCCTCACGGAATCCAAATGCGTAAAATTTTTTAGACATTTATATTCCAGACTTCTTCTCACGCTTTAGGGCCCCTAGAATGCCAGGGCAGTATAAATACCCCACATGTGACCCCATTTCGGAAAGAAGACACCCCCAGGTATTCCGTGAGGGGCATATTGAGTCCATGAAAGATTGAAATTTTTGTCCCAAGTTAGCGGAACGGGAGACTTTGTGAGAAAAAAATAAAAAATATCAATTTCCGCTAACTTGTGCCAAAAAAAAAAAATTTCTATGAACTCGCCATGCCCCTCATTGAATACCTTGGGGTGTCTTCTTTCCAAAATGGGGTCACATGTGGGGTATTTATACTGCCCTGGCATTCTAGGGGCCCCAAAGCGTGAGAAGAAGTCTGGTATCCAAATGTCTAAAAATGCCCTCCTAAAAGGAATTTGGGCACCTTTGCGCATCTAGGCTGCAAAAAAGTGTCACACATCTGGTATCGCCGTACTCAGGAGAAGTTGGGGAATGTGTTTTGGGGTGTCATTTTACATATACCCATGCTGGGTGAGAGAAATATCTTGGTCAAATGCCAACTTTGTATAAAAAAATGGGAAAAGTTGTCTTTTGCCAAGATATTTCTCTCACCCAGCATGGGTATATGTAAAATGACACCCCAAAACACATTCCCCAACTTCTCCTGAATACGGCGATACCACATGTGTGACACTTTTTTGCAGCCTAGGTGGGCAAAGGGGCCCATATTCCAAAGAGCACCTTTAGGATTTCACAGGTCATTTACCTACTTACCACACATTAGGGCCCCTGGAAAATGCCAGGGCAGTATAACTACCCCACAAGTGACCCCATTTTGGAAAGAAGACACCCCAAGGTATTCCGTGAGGGGCATGGCGAGTTCCTAGAATTTTTTATTTTTTGTCACAAGTTAGTGGAAAATGCTTATTTTTTTTTTTATTTTTTTTTTCATACAAAGTCTCATATTCCACTAACTTGTGACAAAAAATAAAAAGTTCCATGAACTCACTATGCCCATCAGCGAATACCTTGGGGTCTCTTCTTTCCAAAATGGGGTCACTTGTGGGGTAGTTATACTGCCCTGGCATTCTAGGGGCCCAAATGTGTGGTAAGGAGTTTGAAATCAAATTCTGTAAAAAATGACCTGTGAAATCCGAAAGGTGCTCTTTTGAATATGGGCCCCTTTGCCCACCTAGGCTGCAAAAAAGTGTCACACATCTGGTATCTCCGTAATCGGGAGAAGTTGGGGAATGTGTTTTGGGGTGTCATTTTACATATACCCATGCTGGGTGAGAGAAATATCTTGGCAAAAGACAACTTTTCCCATTTTTTTATACAAAGTTGGCATTTGACCAAGATATTTATCTCACCCAGCATGGGTATATGTAAAAAGACACCCCAAAACACATTCCTCAACTTCTCCTGAATACAGAGATACCAGATGTGTGACACTTTTTTGCAGCCTAGGTGGGCAAAGGGGCCCACATTCCAAAGAGCACCTTTCGGATTTCACAGGTCATTTACCTACTTACCACACATTTGGGCCCCTAGAATGCCAGGGCAGTATAACTACCCCACAAGTGACCCCATTTTGGAAAGAAGAGACCCCAAGGTATTCGCTGATGGGCATAGTGAGTTCATGGAAGTTTTTATTTTTTGTCACAAGTTTGTGGAATATGAGACTTTGTATGAAAAAAAAAAAAAAAAAAAAAATCATCATTTTCCACTAACTTGTGACAAAAAATAAAAAATTCTAGGAACTCGCCATGCCCCTCACGGAATACCTTGGGGTGTCTTCTTTCCAAAATGGGGTCACTGTGGGGTAGTTATACTGCCCTGGTATTCTAGGGGCCCAAATGTGTGGTAAGGAGTTTGAAATCAAATTCAGGAAAAAATGAGGAGTGAAATCCGAAAGGTGCTCTTTGGAATATGGGCCCCTTTGCCCACCTAGGCTGCAAAAAAGTGTCACACATCTGGTATCCCCGTACTCAGGAGAAGTTGAGGAATGTGTTTTGGGGTGTCTTTTTACATATACCCATGCTGGGTGAGATAAATATCTTGGTCAAATGACAACTTTGTATAAAAAAATAGGAAAAGTTGTCTTTTGCCAAGATATTTCTCTCACCCAGCATGGGTATATATAAAATGACACCGCAAAACACATTCCCCACCTTCTCCTGAGTACGGAGATACCAGATGTGTGACACTTTTTTGCAGCCTAGGTGGGCAAAGGGGCCCATATTCCAAAGAGCACCTTTCGGATTTCACAGGTCATTTTTTACAGAATTTGATTTCAAACTCCTTACCACACATTTGGGCCCCTAGAATGCCAGGGCAGTATAACTACCCCACAAGTGACCCCATTTTGGAAAGAAGAGACCCCAAGGTATTCGCTGATGGGCATAGTGAGTTCATAGAACTTTTTATTTTTTGTCACAAGTTAGTGGAATATGAGACTTTGTAAGAAAAAAAAAAAAAAAAAAAAATCATAATTTTCCGCTAACTTGTGACAAAAAATAAAAAGTTCTATGAACTCACTATGCCCATCAGCGAATACCTTAGGGTGTGTACTTTCAGAAATGGGGTCATTTGTGGGGTGTTTGTACTGTCTGGCCATTGTAGAACCTCAGGAAACATGACAGGTGCTCAGAAAGTCAGAGCTGCTTCAAAAAGCCGAAATTCACATTTTTGTACCATAGTTTGTAAACGCTATAACTTTTACCCAAACCATTTTTTTTTTACCCAAACATTTTTTTTTTATCAAAGACATGTAGAACTATAAATTTAGAGCAAAATTTCTATATGGATGTCGTTTTTTTTGCAAAATTTCACAACTGAAAGTGAAAAATGTCATTTTTTTGCAAAAAAAATCGTTAAATTTCGATTAATAACAAAAAAAGTAAAAATGTCAGCAGCAATGAAATACCACCAAATGAAAGCTCTATTAGTGAGAAGAAAAGGAGGTAAAATTCATTTGGGTGGTAAGTTGCATGACCGAGCAATAAACGGTGAAAGTAGTGTAGGTCAGAAGTGTAAAAAGTGGCCAGGTCTTTCAGGGTGTTTAAGCACTGGGGGCTGAAGTGGTTAAAAAGGGGCATTCCTCCTATCCACAGGAGGGGGACAACCATCAGATCAGTGGGGGTCCTACCACTGGGACTGCCACCAATCACAAGAACATGGGACCTGTGCCCTCTACAGGCCCCCTGCTCCCCTGAAATGACTGAAGCGACTGGTTGCACATGTCAACTCCATTAGTTTCTATAGGTGTCCTTGAGATAGCTGAGTACAGCGCTCCACTATCTCCAGAACTCCCATAGAAATGTATGGAGCGACCACTCCAGTCAATTCAGGGGAGCAGAAGGGGTCCTGTGTAAGGGTCAGCCCCTTGAATTATCAAGTGCATCTCCAGTGATAACATTTCACACAGACTGCCATGCCTTCTTCTGGCCACAAGAGGCCACTGGGTCTTTAAGAAAGAAAGAAAGGAAGTTGTTGTTCCAGAGGATGTAGGAGGAGTTCAAGTTCCCGGGCTTGGAGAGCAGGAGGCTGCGGTCCTTGCAGAGGTGTACAGAGAGAGTCTGCTACTCGTGATTTTTCCTGGCTGCTGTGGGACAGGTCAACAGAGACTGCAAAGTGTGTTCCAGAGGAGCAAAGTGTTCAATTCAGAGACCTGTGACAGGACGGGTTACTCCTGTCAGAGCTGGACTATGTGGATTCCAGCACCTGCACTCTAGAAAGAGACAGAGAGAGAAAAGAAAAGACCGCCCTGGGACAAGAAAGTGACCGGATCAAGAGACAGACTGCACCTGCCTTCACGTGCCAGACCAAGACAAGCAGCTACCTGCAGAACTGTGAGTGTGCACTGGTGCTAATCTGTGGTAGGACATAGAGCAGGAGACTTAGTCAGTGCGTTGTATAAACATGCCCTGGTTAGCAGGGGCAGACAGGAAAATAATAGAGAAGAGTAGCTTGCATTTGTATGTGTTTTTGTGGATGCAAAGTTCAGTTATCCTTCCTGTAAATTTATGAAAACCTGTTAACACTGTTCCTGTCATTTGTCGATTGCGCCTCTGGTGCATCGGCACAATACTGTTAATCCGATTTTCCGGCCGTTATATTTAGTTCTTTAACAAAACCGGCATCTGCTTCAGCCTCCTTGTCTGCTGTACTGTATTTGAACCCTGCCCTGCGGTCTCTTCCTCATCTGACCGCTACACCTGCATAGGGTATGGGGCCCCCGTTCTCATGAGTAATGGGGTTCCAAGATGTAGGAACCCCACTGATCTGATAGTTATCTCCATCCTTTGGGTAGGGGGTAACTTTTACCTATCAGAATACACCATTAAACCAAAGAATAGTAAGGTATACATAATCCTGGCTCAGTGTGGTATATAAATTGCATATAATAATGCAAATGCTTAAAGAGGACCCGTCACCACTCTTGACATGCCTTTTTTAATAGCTACATCAATTCGCCATATAATACCAATTTTATTTAAAGGCAGGAGACTCCATTATGCTAATAAATCTTTCTTTTACTCCCAGCAGCAGAATAGTTAAACGTGTCACAGAAACAATTTACATAAATATGCAAACAAGGTGTAGTCAGTAGCCAATAGTAACGTATCCAAGGTGATAAATGGCCTCTGCAATCATGTGACTCCCTTCTTTCTGCTGCTCCTGCAGGAGATACGTATCTATATTTCTTGAGTGCTATATATATATGTTTGAGGTTATAGGTTTTGCTGATTGTAACGGAACTCCTAGCACCCCGACCGGGTACCTCCGTTGAATGGATGCTCCTAGTGCTTTCCGAGGACTCCAAGCACTCCACTTGACACCGTACGCACTGCAGACCCCACGAACCGCCGAAGCTTGGTTGAGGTCTCACCATCTCCTACCCACCCTGGACCTACGACAAGGCTCCAGGCTCCAGTGGATGAACCTCTAAAACCAGAGAGCAGGAACCGCTCTTAAAAGAGCTAGTAGTTATAGCCAGGGGAGTATAGCAAAATCTCCCAGCGTATAGCAATCCCCAGCGTCGATCAGTTACCCAAACATCAGCCTCAACATGATAAAGGGTAAAACAGGAACACTTTATTGAGGGCTACCCGCCCGTATTTATGCAGGTCCCCATCTGGTGGACACACGCCCCTAGGGGACCAGAATGAAGACTATGACACAGGACAGATATGCAGCACTGCAGGATAGACAGACACAATACATCCCCACAATGCATCATGGTTTCCTCCTCTCTGCCCTGGAGACACCCGAGGAGTAATCCAATTATCTCTCAAGACAAAGGGAAATCACCAATACACATGTGGGAACAACAGGACAGGAATCACCACCCAAATACACAAAATCCTCCCTTCTGTCTGTGATATAATTATGGATTAACATAACTATCACAGACAGTAAAAATACAGTTTTTAAACATACACTGTAACTTTAAAACCATACATTCCATCTCCATAATAATTACATATTTAAACTCAGCATACATCAAAGATAAACACTTCCAAAAATCACACAAATCCCTCCAGCGGATCAAAAGTTAAGTGGAAGTCCTTTATGACCGACCGCAAGCACAATTTCCTGCCCAAAACAGTTCCATAGATTTAAGCTGTGCGGCCTGTCTGTCTGCTCCTTTAAAGTTAGTATGGGCCATAATCCTGAGGCAAGAGGCTGGTAGCCAGGCCCCTCCGAAGCCCAGTGGCGAGGTTGGTTTCGCCACACTGATATTTGTAGTCCTTCCTGTGCCACCCAGTCTTCTTTTTTCTATCAACTATCAGTGGGTGTGTTTTCGTTCACCTACCCAGCTTCCCCAAGGTCTGTTTTTCCTCCCTCTATTTCCAGTCTGTTTTCCCCTGTTACTGGGCAGTCTTTGTATTTTTAGCATTCCTATCGCCGCTACTGTTATTTACCTCACAGTCTGTGGTAGCAACGCCGAGCTGGTGTTCCAGCTGCACGCGCTTTTAGTCACCTCAGACTCCGTTCTTTTCAGTCAGCCGGCGTTCACGTCTTCCTCCATACTCCGCTTCTTCCCCGCTCTGATTATCCTAGTCAGCTGTCCACTGCGGTCCCCTAGTGTTCTGACGCCTATTACAGTATCCTTATTCAGTGTTTGTCCACTGCTTATAGCTTTATCTATTTCTTCTTTCCCATGTCTGCTAGCTATAGCTCAATAGATTGAGCAGCCATTACTAGTGAATTCATGGTGTGTGGGAGACTGGGGTTCTTTCAAAACCATCCAGGATAGACTCCTTAATGTGATAGGCCCGGTAACAATAATCCTGGACCTCTCTGAGACCGCCTCTACCACCGGTGAATCTATTGATCTCCCAACCCTTAAAGGTTGGGCCCAGAGGGCAGTTTGTCTGTTAGGGAATGCCAATGCATCCATTTGCGCTGAAAGGAAGAGGTCAATCCTTATGCGCCTGGATCCACAACTGATCCACCTGGCCACTTCTGACATTCCTCCCCCATCTGATGGCTCTCTCTTTGGAGATAGCTTTGTTAAAGAAATTAACAAATATGTAGGGCTGTTTTCATCCTTAAAAAAGGTTCAGATGTCTTTGAAACATGTATTTCAAGGACATGTTTTTGGCAGGGCTGGGAAACGAAGGGGCTGATTTTCCCAGCCTCCAACCCCAAGGAAGCCAATATTACCGTGCCCGCCCCCCCGTGCAGATAAGTTCCCTCTCCCATCTGCCTCCTATACAACAACTCCTTTTTTCCCCAGCAGAGAACGCCCATGGAGGGCAAGAGGACAGAGGTGCTTCTCAAGGTCCAGACCCGCTACAAGTAAGCAACTTTCTTCTTCCAGTTTTTTCCCATCTTCCCTTGGAAGGCCGAATCGCTCATTTTATCCACGTTTGGGCTACGATAACCACACACTTGTGGATTTTAAACACTGTAGTGGGTTATCAAATATACTTCATATGTCCTCCAGTACAAACACAGAGACCCCATCCTATATTCGTCTCAAAAATAGACTGAGATCTAATAAGATCGGAAATAAGAGAACTGAGTTCCAAAGACGCGATTACACAAATCCCTTGGCAATCCCAAGGTTATCTGAGCAATATTTTTCTTGTCGAAAGAGAGACGGCGGTCACAGATCAGTCATCAACCTAAGAGCTCTCAACAATTTTGTTTTCTACCGCCACTTCAAAATGCACCCTCTATCCAAACCCTACCTCCAGTTCATATGGGAAGGTCAGAAATTCCAATTCTCAAGTCTACCATTTTGTCTCTCTTCGGCTCCCTGGTGCTTTACAAAGCTTTTAAAACCAGTGGTCACCATGCTCAGGTCCCGAGGCGTTCGCCTAATTATTTACCTAGACGACATTCTCGTCATGGCTCAATCTCGGTCAATAATTCTACACCATATTCAATGGACTCTATCTCTCCTGACGAACCTGGTTTTTCTTATAAATCACGGAAAATCCATTTTGAATCCCTCAAAAGAGAGAGAATTTTTGGGATTCCTGATCGACACTCAATCAGCTATCCTAAGCCTTCCATCCAGGAAGTTGAAGACCATCTGGAGAGAAATCCGGTCTCTACTCAACAGAAAACTAGTATCTCTGCGAGCTATCGCTCGGGTAGTGGGCTTGTTGTCAGCTTCAATCCAGGCCATATTTCCTGCACCACTACACTACAGAGATCGTCAACGTCTGAAGACTCGCCACTTACAATAGGGTTTACTGTATTCGGACGAGATAGCCCTAACCCCAGACACCAAGGAAGAACTCCTGTGGTGGTTACAGCATATCCAGGCCTGGAATGGGAAGGCTATCTTCAATTCAATACTGGACATGATAATAGAGTCAGACGTCAGTCTCCAGGGCTGGGGGGCTTGTTGCGGCTCCCTTTCCACAGGAGGGAAGTGGTCCGCAGAAGAGGCATCTCTTCATATCAATTGTCTCAAACTTCTGGCCGGATCCTTTGCCCTCAAGAGTTTCGCAAGGGACAAGTCACACTGTTGCATTCTTCTGAGGATGGACAACAACATCTCAGCAGTGCAATATGTCAATCGCCTTTGGGGCACCAGATCAGAGCGTCTGGCCAACATTGCCAAGGAATTCTGGCACTTTTGCCTAGACAAGAACATCCCTCTCAAAGCGGAATATCTTCCGGGCCTTTCCATTTCTATTGCAGATTGGAATTCCCACTTCCTGGCCGACAACAGCGGTAGACTTTCTGCGCATGCTTCCATCTCCGCCTTCCATTCTTCTAGACCCATTTAGGAATCCACAACCCCTGGTTCAAGCAGAGACCTTGTCCCTTGTTGCTTGGCTCATCTCGGGCCAACAAACTCTGATTTCGAACTTTCACACGTTACTCAGAGCATCCTCTCTGACTCCTGGGCTCTAGGTACCCGATCTTCTTCCAGATCAGCCTGGAGAATTTGGTCTGATTGGTGCAATCAATGGGATCTGGATCCCGTACATGCACCTCTAAACCAAGTATTACATTTTCTTTCCGCCTCTTTTGAAGCACGGAAAGCCTACCGAATGATTAACATCTATCGGTCGGCTATCTCTTTCTATCATTCTCCCATTCAATCTTTATCTGTGGGCAAACACCCTTTGGTCTGTAAACTGATAAAAGGAATTAGATTCCGCAGACCTCTTTTTCCTAGATATCAGTCCACATGGGATGTCAGTCTTATGTTCAATCTATTTAAAGGGCTTCTGTCAGCCCACTAAACCGTTTTGTTTTTTTTTGTTTACTAATAATCCCTATACTGCGAGCTCTGCATACATAAGTTAGGGCCCTTTCACACCTGCGTTCTTGTCTTCCGGCATAGAGTTCCGTCGTCGGGGCTCTATGCCGGAAGAATCCTGATCAGGATTATCCCAATGCATTCTGAATGGAGTGAAATCCGTTCAGGATGCATCAGGATGTCTTCAGTTCCGGAACGGAACGTTTTTTGGCCGGAGAAAATACCACAGCATGCTGCGCTTTTTGCTCCGGCCAAAAATCCGGAACACTTGCCGCAAGGCCGGATCCGGAATTAATGCCCATTGAAAGGCATTGATCCGGATCCGGCCTTAAGCTAAACCTCGTTTCGGCGCATTGCCGGAGCCGACATTTAGCTTTTTCTGAATGGTTACCATGGCTGCCGGGACGCTAAAGTCCTGGCAGCCATGGTAAAGTGTAGCGGGGAGCGGGGGAGCAGTATACTTACCGTCCGTGCGGCTCCCCGGGCGCTCCAGAGTGACGTCAGGGCGCCCCAAGCGCATGGATCATGTGATCACATGGATCACGTCATCCATGCGCATGGGGCGCTCTGACGTCATTCTGGAGCGCCCCGGGAGCCGCACGGACTGTAAGTATACCGCTCCCCCGCTCCCCGCTCCTACTATGGCAACCAGGACTTTAATAGCGTCCTGGGTGCCATAGTAACACTGAAAGCATTTTGAAGACGGTTCCGTCTTCAAATGCTTTCAGTACACTTGCGTTTTTCCGGATCCGGAGTGTAATTCCGGCAAGTGGAGTGCACGCCAGATCCGGACAACGCAAGTGTGAAAGAGGCCTTAAATAATCATTTTGGTTCAGTAGAATTTGATAAAAAGCTATTTTTAAAATATGCAAATTACCTTGCTACCAGCAAGTAGGGCGGCTACTTGCTGGTAGCAGCAGCATCTTCAATCTGCGCAGGCGCACTGAGAGGCGGCCGCTCGCTCCTCAATGCGCCTGCGCCGGGTGTAGATGTGACGTCATCGGCGCAGGCGCATTGAGGATGGAGCGGCGAGCGAGTGGCCGCCTCTCAGTGCACCTGCGCAGATTGAATATAGGTACGGCCGTGGCGCAGGTGCCAGATTTTGAATGCTAACAGGCAGGGCCAGCAGAGAACGATTCCGTTCCCTGGCCCTGTCAATCACAATGCGGAGGGGGCGTCATTAGGATCAGAGGATGCGGCTGCTACCAGCAAGTTGCCGCCCTGCTTGCTGGTAGCAAGGTAATTTGCATATTTTAAAAATAGCTTTTTATCAAATTCTACTGAACCAAAATGATTATTTAACTTATGTATGCAGAGCTCGCAGTATAGGGATTATTAGTAAACAAAAAAACAAAAACCGGTTTAGTGGGCTGACAGAAGCCCTTTAATTCCTGGGAGAATAATGATTTTCGATCCCTAAAATTTTTGTCATTCAAACTCGCTATGCTCCTATGCCTAATTTCTGTTAAGCGAGTTTCAGATGTTCATGCCCTAGATATTGCTCCCAGACAATACTTACCTCAGGGAGTAAAATTCGACCCGATGTTTCCCCAACAAGAGAAATTGTGTCCGCTGCTTACGATTCTATAAGGAGAGAACTTTTCCTCTTAGGAATCTGTCATGCTCACAACTCCTTATCTCCTGCTGCATGCCCCATACTCCGGTGTCTGCTTCTACTTCATCCCGATGGATATCTCAGACTATGTCTCTAGCTGGTATTGATACTTCCATCTTTAGAGCCCACTCCACCAGGGGCGCTATGTCCACTAAAGTCAGGTAGGCAGGAGGCTCTCTTGCTTATATTCTGAAAGCAGCCAACTGGGCTTCTGAATCTTTCTTCAGAACCTTTTATTTCCTCCCCGAACCTCAAGTGTCCATGGTGTTATTTGACTGATGCTAGTCTTATGTTGTCTTACTTAACGGTTATTGTTGATAGCATATTTTAGAACTATAAGCTTTAAACATGCATAATGGAGTCTCATGCCTTGAAATAAAATTGAAGATTTTCCTAGCTTTCAGTGAAGGAAAATATAGATTTTATGAAAGACAGGAGACGAACATTATCCCCCCCAATAACCCACCCATGTCTTTCTTATTCCCTTTCAGTATAATCTAATTCCATATGTCTGTCGGAGTTTCCAATTCATCTTCAAGTTCGGAGAATTCGTCTTCATTGAGTTTATTCCTTGGTTACCTTCAATTTTACCTTATTTATCTCCAGAAAGAAGGGAGTCACATGATTTCAGAGGCCATTTATCACCTGGGATACGTTACTATTGGCTACTGACTACAACTTGTTTGCATATTTATGTAAATTTTTTCTGTGACACGTTTAACTATTCTGCTGCTGGGAGTAAAAGAAAGATTTATTAGCATAATGTTCGCATCCTGTCTTTCATAAAATCTATATTTTCCTTCACTGAAAACTAGGAATATCTTCAATTCTGTAGCATCTATTTTATGGCTCTATGTTGTGCCATTCCTTTATTATTTCTACTAGAAAAACTGTAGTATTTTCAATGCCAGCCACCAGGTAGAGATACAGAGAGGTCTCCCACTTAAATAAGACCTATCACCACTCCTGACATGCCTGTTTTAATAGCTTTATGCATTCCTTATGTAATAACATTTCTGGGATATCTATTCTTATGGGTCTATGTTGTGTCATTCCTTTATTATTTCTACTAGAAGTTATAAATGAAATGCTAGCAGTCTGCAGTAAGGGTACAGGGGGGAGGTAACCAGTGGGAGGTGTGTCACTCTATCCAATCAGTGCTGCCATTGTCAGACTGTGCAGGGACTCTCCCTCCAAATGGTTACCACCGCTCTGTACCCTTACTGCAGACTGCTAGCAATTCATTCATAACTTCTAGTAGAAATAATAAAGGAATGACATAACAAAGAGACATAAGAATAGATGTCTCAGAAATGTTATTACATGAGGAATTCATGAAGCTATTAAAACAGGCATGTTAGGAGTGGTGATAGGTCTTCTTTAAGTGGGAGACCTCTCTGTATCTCTACCTGGTAGAGTTTTTCTTCACTTGCAGGATACCAAGTCTAAATTAAAATGATACAAATACACATGCATTTGACATGAATTGTATATGATCTGTAAAATAAGATTTCATATCTACAACTATAATCTTGATTGACTTTACCTGTAGCCTCTGAGTCCTTGGTATTGTCTTGCTTATCGTACGTCTTGAGGAACTCTGCAAAAGCTCCATTGTTTGCCAGTAATGTTTTATATGAGCCGGTCTCAGTAATGGCGCCATTCACTAACACCACAATCTCATCGGTGTGCTTCAGAAAGCTTACACCATGAGTGACCAGGATACGGGTCTGGGAAAAGAGGAGGCGCAATAAGCATACAAACACGCAAACTATAACGCCTTTGCACCCTGCTACTGTCTTTAATGGTTGACCTCATGTCATCTTATGTCTTAATTTCCAGATTCTGTATAATGTGCATATCTATTTCTATGCAACTGCTGTTGTTGGTGTAGGATGGAACCTTAGTTTCCATTCTAGCTCTCTCCAAGAGAGGGAGGAGTTTACTTAGTTAGAGGAGTCTAGCTTACCCCCTGCTTGGGGAAGGAAGCAGGAGCCGTCCCTCCTGGACGAGCCTTGCCTAATCCAGCTAGAGCACCTTCAGCTCTGCTGGACACAGAGGCCAAAGCCTAAAGCCTCAGAAGACAGAAGAAGAAAGTTCCCTGGACCAGTTTAGAGACAGAAAAGATCAGAGAAAGTCAAGTACAGCAGAATAGAAAGGAAAAGGTTCCTATTTAATCTTGGTAGCACAGCCAGAGAGCAACTGATGTAGCAGAGTTGCGTTTGTTTGCCTGCCAAAGTTAATGTCAAAGCCTGCTGGAAACCAAGACAAAGCCTGTAAATCGTTTGAAGCAAAGTTTATTCAAGTAAAGCTGTTATCAAGTTCATCACAAGGTCTGGACTCAATTTATTCTTCATGCCCCTCTACACCACTACCCTTTTTGCAATTCTGGAGGAACACGCCTGGGGTTCCAGCGTATCCAGGTAGGAGCACCGTGACAAGTGCAACACCATTAAGGGACATTAGGCCACCCTACACCACTCTGGCATTTCTACTCTGGGTACCATCCATATCACTAAAAGCCATGTGCCCTTGTTGCTTCACTGCAACTAAGGTAACGACAAATCAAACAAGTATTTTACTCTAAATGTGTACTTTGAGAAGCCCCCAGGGAGTGCGCCCACCGATGACATTGCACATTGGAGGTGGGTGTTATTTTAATGTCGGCTGATTCTTGTGAATTTATATTTCCATTTGAATACTGGTTTACATCACAGAATAGAGCTGCATTGTCTTCTGTTTACCTTGTTTTTTAGTAAACCATTGGGGCCAACCACCTTCTCGAATATGTGTTTCCCCACGTGAGCGTCAACAGCAGAGAGAGGGTCATCAAGGATGTAGATGTCCGTATTCTGATATACTGCCCGAGCCAGGCTCACCCGCTGCTTCTGTCCTCCACTCAGGTTTATTCCCTATAAATATACATTAAAAAATGATAAAATATAAAAATAAAAACATCAGTGCCCTTTATACAGCTCCCTTTATACACATGGAAAAAGTATGTCAAGAAGGGAGAAACAAAATAGCACCCACATAATAGTGCCTAATAATATTTACATAAAAGTGTTATGTAATGAACACAAAACAGTGTCAGAAAAAATCTAAATATAGATATACTGCTGGATAAAATCACCATACTGTGCCTAAATACAGCCATACAGTGGGCAAACAATATCATCATTCAGTGTCTACAAAATAATGTCATATAGTGTATAGTATCATAAAAGTGCTCAAATAATAGTTCTTTACAAAGGGGCATACACAGATCTCACAGGGCCCCATTGCAAAATTTAGTATGGTCTCCCTGCCCCACCCAATTTCCCAGTACTTGTCCGTCAATCCCTCCCAAGCAATGCAGAATGAAAAGCACAAGGCCCCAGATTTCATTTGTTTTTTTTGTTTTTGTTTTTTTGTTTTTTGGGGGGTAGGGTGGGTTGTTTTTTTTATTAAGAGGGTAACATTTTATTAAAAAAGGTAATAAAGTCTCCCTAAGTTTTACCCTAAGTTTTAATAGGTGCTTCATAAATATGAGGCTCATTCTGAATATCGTATTTTTCTGTATTCACACCAGACAGCTGGCATAAATTTACTGCTTCCCATTAGAGAGGAGCGAATCGAAGTTGACGAAGAGGAATTCGATCTGAATTTCAGGAAAAATTCTATTCGTACCAAAGTCGAATTTCCTCTCATTTCATCATAACGAATAGTATTTTTTCTAAAATGGCTTCTACACATGTTAGAACGAGGAACTAAGAACTCTGGGAACGAGGGATCACCCAAAAGGCCATGCATGCAGCCAATCAGCAGTCAGCTCCTGTGATGTCACAGCCCTATCAGTAGCCTCAGCCGTCTTGGATTCAGCCATTTTCCAATGTACTTAGTGCAGGGAGAGATGTGACAGGCGCTAGGGACAGTGCTAGGATAGACTTTATTCAGCAAAAAAAATGATTGAGCAGTTCAGGGAAAGATCATTCATAGTGTAGGGAAAGGATAGGGAGGCATCATCTACACTAAGGAGAGAGGAGGGACCAATAGGGGAGTGTACAGCCGGGATAATAGGAGCAATTACTATTACACCTGGTTGCACTATATGGGAATCCAAATTGCTCTAATACTACTGCTTTCAGGTTGTTTGCACGATATGATACATCAGTAATTCCAGTAATCCTTGCTTGTTTTTGGGGTGAAAGCGCTGTCTGATAGAACCAGTTTTGGGGTGTATTTAGTTGAAAAATAACTATTTCCATTCACCCTTGCTTCTGTACGGAAAGTGCTGTTTCATAAAGACAGTTTGGGGGGTATTTATTGCAAATACTAGGATGTCCATTCACCCTTCTGCAGTGACAGAGGGGGGCTTCATCATCATCATCAGGATAAGATGGTGGCAGCTTGCGCGTGAGGCAGCAGCTGAGCCAGTAGCGTGACCGAGTCAGTAGGGTGGTCTCAGTGGGAGGTCAGGAGCCAAATGTGCCCGGGGTCGACTGCCCACTTTGCAGGAGTCTACCTGTCCAGAAAGTAGGGGTGCAGGGGTTCACAGAGGTAGCAGGCAGTCAGCACGGAGTGGTGGGGGGAAATGCCATACTCAGCGGTGTGGCAATTTTTTATCAAGCCACCGGAGGAGGTCAACATGGCCAGTTGCAGAATCTGTGGGCAGAAGGTAAAGCATGGCCAGGGTGCCAATGTTGGCACCACAGCCCTGCATCAGCACATGCAGCATCACCATAAAGTGGCCTGGGAAAACTATGTCTCCAATGTAGTGGTCCAGCCTGATGCAGCACCCGCTGAATCACCTAGAGGCCAGCACTAGAGTTGAGCGAACACCTGGATGTTCGGGTTCGAGAAGTTCGGCCGAACTTCCCGGAAATATTCGGGTTCGGGATCCGAACCCGAACCGAACTTCGTCCCGAACCCGAACCCCATTGAAGTCAATGGGGACCCGAACTTTTGGGCACTAAAAAGGCTGTAAAACAGCCCAGGAAAGAGCTAGAGGGCTGCAAAAGGCAGCAACATGTAGGTAAATCCCCTGCAAACAAATGTTGATAGGGAAATGAATTAAAATAAAAATAAAAAAAATAAAAATGACCCAATATCAATTGGACAGAGGTCCCATAGCAGAGAATCTGGCTTCACGTCAGGAGAGAATCAGTCTCTTCATGCCATAGCAAAGAATCTGACTTCATGTCAGCACAGAATCAGTCTCTTCATGCCATAGCAGAGAATCTGGCTTCATGTCAGCACAGAATCTGTCTTCATGTCATAGCAGAGAATGAGGCTTCACGTCACCCACCACTGGAACAGGCCACTGTCACACATTTAGGCCCCGGCACCCAGACAGAGGAGAGCGGTCCCGTAACAGAGAATCTGGCCTTATGCCAGCGCAGAATCTGTCTTCATGTCATAGCAGAGAATCAAGCTTCACGTCACCCACGACTGGAACAGGCCACTGTCACACATTTAGGCCCAGGCACCCAGGCAGAGGAGAGAGATCGCGTAACAGAGAATCTGGCCTTATGTTAGCACAGAATCTGTCTTCATGTCATAGCAGAGAATCAGGCTTCACGTCACCCACCACTGGAACAGGCCACTGTCACACATTTAGGCCCAGGCACCCAGGCAGAGGAGAGAGGTCCCGTAACAGAGAATCTGGCCTGATGTCAGCACAGAATCTGTCTTCATGTCATAGCAGAGAATCAGGCTTCACGTCACCCACCACTGGAACAGGCCACTGTCACACATTTAGGCCCAGGCACCCAGGCAGAGGAGAGAGGTCGCGTAACAGAGAATCTGGCCTTATGTCAGCACAGAATCTGTCTTCATGTCATAGCAGAGAATCAGGCTTCACGTCACCCACCACTGGAACAGGCCACTGTCACACATTTAGGCCCCGGCACCCAGGCAGAGGAGAGAGGTCGCGTAACAGAGAATCTGGCCTTATGTCAGCGCAGAATCTGTCTTCATGTCATAGCAGAGAATCAGGCTTCACGTCACCCACCACTGGAACAGGCCACTGTCACACATTTAGGCCCATGCACCCAGGCAGAGGAGAGAGGTCGCGTAACAGAGAATCTGGCCTTATGTCAGCACAGAATCTGTCTTCATGTCATAGCAGAGAATCAGGCTTCACGTCACCCACCACTGGAACAGGCCACTGTCACACATTTAGGCCCCGGCACCCAGACAGAGGAAAGCGGTCCCGTAACAGAGAATCTGGCCTTATGTCAGCGCAGAATCTGTCTTCATGTCATAGCAGAGAATCAGGCTTTACGTCACCCACCACTGGAACAGGCCACTGTCACACATTTAGGCCCAGGCACCCAGGCAGAGGAGAGAGGTCCTCGTAACAGAGAATCTGGCCTTATGTCAGCGCAGAATCAGTCTTCATGTCATAGCAGAGAATCAGGCTTCACGTCACCCACCACTTGAACAGGCCACTGTCACACATTTAGGCCCAGGCACCCAGGCAGAGGAGAGAGGTCGCGTAACAGAGAATCTTGCCTTATGTCAGCACAGAATCTGTCTTCATGTCATAGCAGAGAATCAGGCTTCACGTCACCCACCACTGGAACAGGCCACTGTCACACATTTAGGCCCAGGCACCCAGGCAGAGGAGAGAGGTCGCGTAACAGAGAATCTGGCCTTATGTCAGCACAGAATCTGTCTTCATGTCATAGCAGAGAATCAGGCTTCACGTCACCCACCACTGGAACAGGCCACTGTCACACATTTAGGCCGCGGCACCCAGACAGAGGAGAGCGGTCCCGTAACAGAGAATCTGGCCTTATGTCAGCACAGAATCTGTCTTCATGTCATAGCAGAGAATCAGGCTTCACGTCACCCACCACTGGAACAGGCCACTGTCACACATTTAGGCCCCGGCACCCAGACAGAGGAGAGAGGTCCCGTAACAGAGAATCTTGCCTTATGTCAGCACAGAATCTGTCTTCATGTCATAGCAGAGAATCAGGCTTCACGTCACCCACCACTGGAACAGGCCACTGTCACACATTTAGGCCCAGGCACCCAGGCAGAGGAGAGAGGTCGCGTAACAGAGAATCTGGCCTTATGTCAGCACAGAATCAGTCTTCATGTCATAGCAGAGAATCAGGCTTCTTGTCACCCACCACTGGAACAGGCCACTGTCACACATTTAGGCACAGGCACCCAGGCAGAGGAGAGAGGTCGCGTAACAGAGAATCTGGCCTTATGTCAGCACAGAATCTGTCTTCATGTCATAGCAGAGAATCAGGCTTCACGTCACCCACCACTGGAACAGGCCACTGTCACACATTTAGGCCCAGGCACCCAGGCAGAGGAGAGAGGTCGCGTAACAGAGAATCTGGCCTTATGTCAGCACAGAATCTGTCTTCATGTCATAGCAGAGAATCAGGCTTCACGTCACCCACCACTGGAACAGGCCACTGTCACACATTTAGGCCCCGGCACCCAGACAGAGGAGAGCGGTCCCGTAACAGAGAATCTGGCCTTATGTCAGCACAGAATCTGTCTTCATGTCATAGCAGAGAATCAGGCTTCACGTCACCCACCACTGGAACAGGCCACTGTCACACATTTAGGCCCCGGCACCCAGACAGAGGAGAGAGGTCCCGTAACAGAGAATCTTGCCTTATGTCAGCACAGAATCTGTCTTCATGTCATAGCAGAGAATCAGGCTTCACGTCACCCACCACTGGAACAGGCCACTGTCACACATTTAGGCCCAGGCACCCAGGCAGAGGAGAGAGGTCGCGTAACAGAGAATCTGGCCTTATGTCAGCACAGAATCAGTCTTCATGTCATAGCAGAGAATCAGGCTTCTTGTCACCCACCACTGGAACAGGCCACTGTCACACATTTAGGCACAGGCACCCAGGCAGAGGAGAGAGGTCGCGTAACAGAGAATCTGGCCTTATGTCAGCACAGAATCAGTCTTCATGTCATAGCAGAGAATCAGGCTTCACGTCACCCACGACTGGAACAGGCCACTGTCACACATTTAGGCCCAGGCACCCAGGCAGAGGAGAGAGGTCCCGTAACAGAGAATCTGGCCTGATGTCAGCACAGAATCTGTCTTCATGTCATAGCAGAGAATCAGGCTTCACGTCACCCACCACTGGAACAGGCCACTGTCACACATTTAGGCCCCGGCACCCAGACAGAGGAGAGCGGTCCCGTAACAGAGAATCTGGCCTTATGTCAGCGCAGAATCTGTCTTCATGTCATAGCAGAGAATCAGGCTTCACGTCACCCACCACTGGAACAGGCCACTGTCACACATTTAGGCCCAGGCACCCAGGCAGAGGAGAGAGGTCGCGTAACAGAGAATCTGGCCTTATGTCAGCACAGAATCTGTCTTCATGTCATAGCAGAGAATCAGGCTTCACGTCACCCACCACTGGAACAGGCCACTGTCACACATTTAGGCCCCGGCACCCAGACAGAGGAGAGCGGTCCAGTAACAGAGAATCTGGCCTTATGTCAGCGCAGAATCTGTCTTCATGTCATAGCAGAGAATCAGGCTTCACGTCACCCACCACTGGAACAGGCCACTGTCACATATTTAGGCCCAGGCACCCAGGCAGAGGAGAGAGGTCGGGTAACAGAGAATCTGGCTTCATGTCAGCACATAATAAGTCTTCATGTCATAGCAGAGAATCAGGCTTCACGTCACCCACCACTGGAACAGGCCACTTTCACACATTTAGGCCCCGGCACCCAGACAGAGGAGAGGTTCATTCAACTTTGGGTTGCCCCGCAATATAATGGTAAAATGAAAATAAAAATAGTATTGAATGAGGAAGTGCCCTGGAGTAGAATAATATATTGTTAAGGGGAGGTAGTTAATTTCTAATCTGCACAAGGGATGGACAGGTCCTGTGGGATCCATGCCTGGTTCATTTTTATGAACGTCAGCTTGTCCACATTGGCTGTAGACAGGCGGCTGCGTTTGTCTGTAATGACGTTCCCTGCCGTGCTGAATACACGTTCAGACAAAACGCTGGCCGCCGGGCAGGCCAGCACCTCCAAGGCATAAAAGGCTAGCTCTGGCCACGTGTACAATTTGGAGACCCAGAAGTTGAATGGGGCCGAACCATCAGTCAGTACGTGGAGGGGTGTGCACAGGTACTGTTCCACCATGTTAGTGAAATGTTGCCTCCTGCTAACACGTTCCGTATCAGGTGGTGGTGCAGTTAGCTGTGGCGTGGTGACAAAACTTTTCCACATCTCTGCCATGCTAACCCTGCCCTCAGAGGAGCTGGCCGTGACACAGCTGCGTTGGCGACCTCTTGCTCCTCCTCTGCCTTCGCCTTGGGCTTCCACTGGTTCCCCTGTGACTTTGGGAATGCTCTCAGTAGCGCGTCTACCAACGTGCGCTTGTACTCGCGCATCTTCCTATCACGCTCCAGTGTAGGAAGTAAGGTGGGCACATTGTCTTTGTACCGGGGATCCAGCAGGGTGGGAACCCAGTAGTCCGCACACGTTAAAATGTGGGCAACTCTGCTGCGCAGGCACTGCAGCATGTAGTCGCTCATGTGTGCCAGGCTGCCCAGAGGTAAGGACAAGCTGTCCTCTGTGGGAGGCGTATCGTCATCGTCCTGTGTTTCCCCCCAGCCACGCACCAGTGATGGGCCCGAGCTGCTTTGGGTGCCACCCCGCTGTGAACATGCTTCATCCTCATCCTCCTCCACCTCCTCCTCATCCTCGTCCTCCTCGTCCTCCTCGTCCTCCAGTAGTGGGCCCTGTCTGGCCACATTTGTACCTGGCCTCTGGTGTTGCAAAAAACCTCCCTCTGAGTCACTTCGAAGAGACTGGCCTGAAAGTGCTAAAAATGACCCCTCTTCCTCATCTTCCTCCTGGGCCACCTCCTCTTCCATCATCGCCCTCAAGGAGACATAGAAGTGGTATTGTAACGCTGATAACGGCGTCATCGCCACTGGCAATGTTGGTGGAGTACTCGAAACAGCGCAACAGGGCACACAGGTCTTGCATGGAGGCCCAGTCATTGGTGGTGAAGTGTGTCTGATCCACAGTGCGACTGACCCGTGCGTGCTGCAGCTGAAACTCCACTATGGCCTGCTGCTGCTCGCACAGTCTGTCCAGCATTTGCAAGGTGGAGTTCCACCTGGTGGGTACGTCACATATGAGGCGGTGGGCGGGAGGGCCGAAGTTACGCTGTAGCGCAGACAGGCGAGCAGCGGCAGGGTGTGAACGCCGGAAGCGCAAACAGACGGCCCGCACTTTATGCAGCAGCTCTGACATGTCGGGGTAGTTGCGAATGAACTTCTGCACCACCAAATTCAGAACATGCGCCAGGCAAGGGATGTGCGTCAAACCGGCTAGTCCCAGAGCTGCAACGAGATTTCGCCCATTATCGCACACCACCAGGCCGGGCTTGAGGCTCACCGGCAGCAACCACTCGTCGGTCTGTTGTTCTATACCCCGCCACAACTCCAGTGCGGTGTGGGGCCTGTCCCCCAAACATATGAGTTTCAGAATGGCCTGCTGACGTTTACCCCGGGCTGTGCTGAAGTTGGTGGTGAAGGTGTGTGGCTGACTGGATGAGCAGGTGGAAGAAGAGGAGGAGGAAGCTGAGTAGGAGGAGGAGGAGACAGGAGGCAAAGAATGTTGCCCTGCGATCCTTGGCTGCGGAAGGACGTGCGCCAAACAGCTCTCCGCCTGGGGCCCAGCCGCCACTACATTTACCCAGTGTGCAGTTAGGGAGATATAGCGTCCCTGGCCGTGCTTACTGGTCCACGTATCTGTTGTTAGGTGGACCTTGCCACAGATGGCGTTGCGCAGTGCACACTTGATTTTATCGGACACTTGTTTGTGCAGGGAAGGCACGGCTCTCTTGGAGAAGTAGTGGCGGCTGGGAACAACATACTGTGGGACAGCAAGCGACATAAGCTGTTTGAAGCTGTGTGTGTCCACCAGCCTAAATGACAGCATTTCATAGGCCAGTAGTTTAGAAATGCTGGCATTCAGGGCCAGGGATCGAGGGTGGCTAGGTGGGAATTTACGCTTTCTCTCAAATGTTTGTGAGATGGAGAGCTGAACGCTGCCGTGTGACATGGTTGAGATGCTTGGTGACGCAGGTGGTGGTGTTGGTGGTACATCCCATGTTTGCTGGGTGGCAGGTGCCAACGTTCCTCCAGAGGCAGAGGAAGAGGCCGAGGCGGCGGCAGCAGCAGCAGAAGAGGCCGAGGCGGCGGCAGCAGCAGAAGAGGCCGAGGCGGCAGCAGCAGAAGAGGCAGCAGGGGGAGCCTGAGTGACTTCCTTGTTTTTAAGGTGTTTACTCCACTGCAGTTCATGCTTTGCATGCAGGTGCCTGGTCATGCAGGTTGTGCTAAGGTTCAGAACGTTAATGCCTTGCTACAGGCTCTGATGGCACAGCGTGCAAATCACTCGGGTCTTGTCATCAGCACATTGTTTGAAGAAGTGCCATGCCAGGGAACTCCTTGAAGCTGCCTTTGGGGTGCTCGGTCCCAGATGGCGGCGGTCAGTAGCAGGCGGAGTCTCTTGGCGGCGTGTGTTCTGATTTTGCCCACTGCTCCCTCTTTTGCTACGCTGTTGGCTCGGTCTCACCACTGCCTCTTCCTCCGAACTCTGAAAGTCAGTGGCACGTCCTTCATTCCATGTGGGGTCTAGGACCTCATCGTCCCCTGCATCGTCTTCCACCCAGTCTTGATCCCTGACCTCCTGTTCAGTCTGCACACTGCAGAAAGACGCAGCAGTTGGCACCTGTGTTTCGTCATCACCAGAGACGTGCTGAGGTGGTATTCCCATGTCCTCATCATCAGGAAACATAAGTGGTTGTGCGTTAGTGCATTCTATCTCTTCCACCCCTGGTGAAGAGCTAGGTGGATGCCCTTGGGAAACCCTGGCAGCAGAGTCTTCAAACAGCATAAGAGACTGCTACATAACTTGAGGCTCAGACAGTTTCCCTGATATGCATGGGGGTGATGTGACAGACTGATGGGCTTGGTTTTCATGCGCCATCTGTGCGCTTTCTGCAGAAGACTGGGTGGGAGATAATGTGAACGTGCTGGATGCACTGTCGGCCACCCAATTGACTAATGCCTGTACCTGCTCAGGCCTTACCATCCTTAGAACGGCATTGGGCCCCACCAAATATCCCTGTAAATTCTTGCGGCTACTGGGACCTGAGGTAGTTGGTACACTAGGACGTGTGGCTGTGGCAGAACGGCCACGTCCTCTCCCAGCACCAGAGGGTCCACTAACACCACCACGACCATGTCCACGTCCGCGTCCCTTATTAGATGTTTTCCTCATTGTTCCCGTTCACCACAATTTCGAGAATGGCAAATTTGGGAATAGTTTTTCAACCCAGAAAAAAAAATGTGCTTTTACCGTCACTACAAATAACTTGACCAGCTAAAACAGTACAGATTTGCTTGAATAGAAATCTGAGACCTGTTTTTTTTTTTGCACTGTGTGACAGGTTAAGGTTTAATCACAGAATCAGACTTCTATCTGCACGGTAGCGTGTGTCTTCGGTTTTTCTTAATGACACTATCAGTACCTTCAATGTAAGATATCCTTTTTGGGATAGATTTCAAGTAGGCCTCAAATACCAGAAACTAGTTATTTTGAGAATGGCAAATTTAGGAATAGTTTTTCAACCCAGAAAAAAAAATGTGCTTTTACGGTCGCTACAAATAACTTGACCAGCTAAAACAGTACAGATTTGCTTGAATAGAAATGTGAGATCTGTTTTTTTTTTTCACTGTGTGACAGGTTAAGGTTTAATCACAGAATCAGACTTCTTTCTGCACGGTAGCGTGTGTCTTAGGTTTTTCTGAATGACACTATCAGTACCTTCAATGTAAGATATCCTTTTTGGGATAGATTTCAAGTAGGCCTCAAATACCAGAAACTAGTTATTTTGAGAATGGCAAATTTGGGAATAGTTTTTCAACCCAGAAAAAAAAATGTGCTTTTACGGTCGCTACAAATAACTTGACCAGCTAAAACAGTACAGAATTGCATGAATAGAAATGTGAGACCTGTTTTTTTTTTGCACTGTGTGACAGGTTAAGGTTTAATCACAGAATCAGACTTCTATCTGCACGGTAGCGTGTGTCTTAGGTTTTTCTGAATGACACTATCGGTACCTTCAATGTAAGATATCCTTTTTGGGATAGATTTCAAGTAGGCCTCAAATACCAGAAACTAGTTATTTTGAGAATGCCAAATTTGGGAATAGTTTTTCAACCCAGAAAAAAAAATGTGCTTTTACGGTCATTACAAATATCTTGACCAGCTAAAACAGTACAGATTTGCTTGAATAGAAATGTGAGACCTGTTTTTTTTTGCACTGTGTGACAGGTTAAGGTTTAATCTCAGAATCAGACTTCTATCTGCACGGTAGCGTGTGTCTTAGGTTTTTTCTGAATGACACTATCAGTACCTTCAATGTAAGATATCCTTTTTGGGATAGATTTCAAGTAGGCCTCAAATACCAGAAACTAGTTATTTTGAGAATGGCAAATTTGGGAATAGTTTTTCAAACCAGAAAAAAAAATGTGCTTTTACGGTCGCTACAAATAACTTGACCAGCTAAAACAGTACAGATTTGCTTGAATAGAAATGTCAGGTCTATTTTTTAGGCGCTGGGTGACAGGCTCAACTTGCCCCTGATGTAGTATATGGCCAAAAAATAACCACACTGTTGATGGTTAAATGCACTTGGATGACACAGGCTCAGCCTGCACCAGATGTAGTATATGGCCAAAAAATAATCAGACTGTTGATGGTTAAATGCACTTCGGTGACACAGGCTCAGCCAGCAGCTGATGTAGTATATGGCCAAAAAATAACCAGACTGTTGATGGTTAAATGCACTTCGGTGACACAGGCTCAGCCTGCAGCTGATGTAGGATATAGCACAAAATAACCACACTATTGATGGTTAAATACACTTGGTGATAGCTTGTGCTGGCGCACCACAAGTCACAAAATGGCCGCCGATCACCCCAGAAAAAAAGTGATCTAAAAACGCTCTGGGCAGCCTCAAAAAAGTGAGCAAGTCAATATTAGCACTTCAATGATCCACAGCTGCAGATCGATCACAGAATGAAGTCTTTTGGAGGAGTTAATCACTGCCTAATCTCGCCCTAACTTCGCAGCTGCAACCTCTCCCTATGCTTGAATCAGCAGAGTGACGTGCAGCGCAACGTGACCCAAGCTTATATAGAGGCTGGGTCACATGCTGCACTGGCCAATCACAGCCATGCCAATAGTAGGCAAGGCTGTGATGGCCTCTTGGGGCAAGTAGTATGACGCTTGTTGATTGGCTGCTTTCCAGCCTTTCAAAAAGCGCCAAGAAAGCGCCGAACACCGAACCCGAACACAGACTTTTACTATACAGTTCGGGTTCGCTCATCCCTAGCCAGCACCCATTTTTCTGCAGTCAAGGCTCCACCACCTCAGCAGAAGGGAGCTGTGTTTCCTTCCCATCATCTACTGGTCCTGATGCTCCACAGAAGCAATTGCAAAAAGACAACAGTACATGTGCACTCATCCAATGGCGCAGAAGCTGAACGTGCTCCTGGCCAAGTTGCTGGTGCTGCAGTCCCTCCCTTTCCAAGTGGTGGACTCTACACCTTTCAGAGAACTGATGGCTTGTGCAGAGCCAAGGTGGAGAGTCCCAAGCAGTCATTACTTTGCAAAATAGGCAATACCAGCCCTGCACACTTATGTTGAACAGAAAGTGGGCCAGTCCTTGAGCCTGTTGGTGTCTGCTAAAGTTCACAGCAGCGCCAATGTGTGGAGCTGTAACTATGGTCAAGGAAAATATATGTCCTTTACGGCCCACTGGGTGAATGTGGTTCCTTCCCAGCCACACTAGCAACTTGGCCAAGTGACGCCACTGCTGCCTCCATGCTCTCAAGCTGTGGGTCCTGTGCCAATGTCCGCCTCTGCCTTCTCATCTTCCACCGTGTCCTCAGACTCCACTGCGAGGACAATTCGGAGTGCTCCTCCAGCATACCACATGTGCAGGGCATGGTGGTGTCACGGTGTTCTGCACATAGATTGAATGGGCGAAATAAGTCACACTGGGGAGGAAGTGCTCCACGTCCTACATCTAGAAATCGAATCCTGGCTTTCGCCTCACTAACTCAAAATAGGAACCATGGTCACCGACAACAGGAACAACATGGTGTCAGCGCTGCGTCAAGGAGGGCTGAGCCATGCACACTGCATGGGCACATGTTTAATCTGGTTGTGAAGCGGTTCCTGAAGTCTTCCACCCATCTGCAAGACATCCTGAAAATGGCCAGGAAACTGTGCATGCACTTAAGCCACTCTTACACTGCAAAGCACACCCTCCTTGAGCTGCAAAGGCAGAAGGGAGTTCTCAAACATCCACTGATATGCAATGTTTCCACCCATTAGAACTCCACCCTCCATATGTTGGACCGACTATATGAAGAGAGGAAGGCCATAAATGATTTCTTGATGTTACAGGCGGACAGAAGTACTCCACTGTGTAACTTCCACATTAGCCAGTGGCAGCTCATGCATAACACCTGCAGTTTGCTCAGGCCCTTTGAGGAGGCCACTTTATTTGTCAGTCGCCAGGATTACGGGATGAACAACATCATTCCACTGATTCATGTCCTGGAGAAGATGCTGCTAATTCTGGCTGGCCAGGGGACAGCGCCTACATTTCACGGCCACATGAGCCCTGTGGGGCTGAACTGGAAGAGGAGGAGGAGGACATTCATGCACAAGCAATGTATACCGAAATGGGTGGTTTTTCTGCCCAGGTGACAGGAGAGGAGGAGCTACAGGGCAATGAGGAAGACCCAGCAGATGACCCAGACAAACAGTGGCAGTATGCAGTGGAGATGGAGGCAGGGAGTCCCTCCGAGTCACTTGCGCAAATGGTCCAATGCATGCGCAGTGTCTTGCTTAGTGATAGCCGAATTGTCACCATTCGGCAGAGGGATGACTACTGGCTCTCTTAGACCCTTGCTACCCATCGAAAATGGGGGCCTTTTTTTTCACCTGCTGAGAAGGAGGATAAACTGAACTACTAGCTAGACATCCTATGTAGTAAGTTGTCTGCTGCCTATGTGCGCCATCGGCCATCCTCACAAAGGTCTGACCGGGGAGGCCATCTGCGCTCACGTTCCACTGCCATGGCTGGAGGAGAGGGGTGGGGAGGCAGGAGCAGTACCAGCTACATCAGCAGCAACATAAGTCTAGAGTCTCTGATGAGCAGTTTTCTTCTCCCACCTAGTGAGGAAACCACCCACCAGCAGCAAGACATGGAGCAGAACCTGAACCAGCAGGTGGTGGCATACTTTGAATGCACCCTGCCACCCCACATCGAAGATTCCCCTACTGGACAGCCAAACTTGGTTTGTGGCCACAACTGGCCGAGTTTGCCATGGACAAGCTTTCCTGCCCGGCCAGTAGTGTGGCATAATAGCAGGTGTTTAGTGTGGCGGGGACCTTAGTTACCCCAAGGAGAACTTGCCTTTTCACCCAAAATGTGGAGAGACTGAACTTTGTGAAGATGAATCAGGCATGGATCAGCCAGGATTTCCAAACATCAGTACCTGATGCATCAGACTAGATCATTTGTGGAGCCAAACCCAAACTTTGTTAAAAGAGACCAGTTTCTTCTGGCTACCTGCCTCAGCCACAATTCTGATGCTGCCACCCGCCTGATGCCACACACCTGCTGCCAGGTGCTCCTACTGACACCCACCATCTTGTGCTGGTACTGCCACCTACCCACCTCCCCACTCTGTGACTGGGCCATTGTGTGGACTCCTCATGAAGTTGCCACATCACCACTATGACGGAGATGCCATTTTCCCTGTTTGGCCTTGTTGACATCACCATTTATTTTAACCTTCTTCTGATCTCTCAGGACAGAAAAATGAGACACACAACTGAACCTGTCTTTGGAGCAGCCATAAGGCCTGTATGACATGGGCCCTATTTCGCATCAGGATTGGCTCATGATTTGGTAGCCAAAAGCAGGAGTGGGTACAAAACACAGAAGACATGCAAATATTCCATTCACATGTCATCTCTGTTTTGGATCCACTCCAGTTTTTTTTGGCCTTAGCAATTCTGATGGATTACTGCTGACACCCTCTCCACTCTGTCGGGGTGGGGGGGGGGGGGGGGGACCTCTACTTATATCATCATGTAACAGAACAGGTTCTGTAGAAATCTGTGGAATCAGCTGATGACAGTATAAAAAGGAGTGCGAATTTCACAGTATTTTTAAAAAATTTACTCATCTCTACTTCCCATGTACTACAAAGCTGTGATGCAGGTACAATTGACTAAAATAGAAGCTTTAATTATGTGTTTGCCCTGAGTCCCTAGTGGTGGTGCAGTGCTTGCACATTAGAAAGAGAAGGAGTTCAGCACCGGGTCCCGTCCCCCAGGCCCCTATAGCAGTTGAGTGGTCTGCCTCCATTTAAGGTTCGCCACTGCCTACACAGTGTATAAATGCCACCTCTATATCATGCCTAAAACTAAAGTGGCTCAGTGTTTAAATAACACTCAAATACAATGCTGAAATAATACTGCCCTACAGGGCCTATATAATCATTCTATATGAAATACAAAACAGTTGCCTAAACACCCAAGTCATATTGCTATATGGTACCAAAAGAATGCCACCACCCATACAGTGCAGAAACAATAAAGCAAAACACTTTTTCTTAACAGGATCACCTTTTCTCCTATTTCAGACATATCCCCTCCCGGCAGCATCTGTAAATCAGGAAGCAAGGCGCAGGCTTCTAGAACCCGCTGATATCGCGCCTCATCTAGAGGTGACCCAAACAAGATGTTATCTCTCAGCGTGGCATTCTGGATCCAGGCTTGTTGAGGAACATAGCCCACAGAACCCTGAAACACAAAGTTGCACTACTAATAAGATATTATATTACCCATAATGTTATACAAATCTATGTGCAGTATTTTAGACAGGAGATGGAACTCACAGAATACAGTGTTCACGTTATACCTTTATGTTGATGTGTCCATAGACATGGTCCATTTCTCCAAGCATCGCACAGACAAGTGACGATTTCCCAGAACCAACCCCACCAACTACTGCAACCAGGTTACCTTCCTTGATATTCAGGTTGACACTGCACATATGAACATCAGAGGTGTAGATAGACATGTACGAAATTGTCAAATTTACCCATGCTAAGCCTAGAGGGGGAACATCTACTTCTACTACAGTGGGCCACCTAGGAGATATTGATAATTCATAAAGGACCTGTCCACCTTAAAAATAGTTGTACACTTGGCAAAGCTTGAAACCTCAGCTGACATGACTACACTTAGACGTCAAGAACCTGGTATCCACCAACATAGAGCAATCAGTAGATGAATGTAGAAATACAGGCGATAGGTGTCACTAACTTACTACCTTGGGTTTTTATCTCTGTACCACGTGCTGTATTATTATGCTAATACTACTATTATTATTTTGGTTTGTGGCAAAATAAAAGTGCCTCCATTATTTTGCTTCTGCTGCAATACACATCAGGGCAACATGCAATATCGCCTTACTTCTTCACTGCTGGAGATGTGCCCGGTTCCCAGGTAAAAGAGGCATCAGAAAACTGGATAGCAGCATCTGTGAATGATAAGGTACGTCTCACATTATGAACCAAAACACTATAAAACATAGCAAGTCTTAGACTGGAAAACTGTTGTGCCTACAATAGATGCAATTGCTATGTGGCTTGTGGTTCGAGGGGGGCAGAAAGTTGAGCTGCTCCTAGTTCCCGACACAGGGTCACATTATTTTCCTGCAGCTGCCGCTCAGGGGAGTCACAGCATAGAGATTTTTACAGCTTCCTCTAAGTTCACTAGTAGCTGTACAAATACATGCAGAGAGCTCCCCCTAGAGGTGGCTGCAGGCCACCAGAGTCTTAGTATGTACCATACAAAGTGAAGCAGGGGGTTTGGAGCTGTATGGAGTAGATTTATCAATTTATTTATGAAGCCAGTTCTATTCCATAAATACATTGAAAAATATGGTATTCAGAAGTATCTGCGCCACTATCACAGGACCCCATAGCAAAAAACATTTTTTTTTTAACTTGTGGATTAGGCAGAGTGCTGGTTCTCCTTAAGGAGACCAGCTATGTATGGAAACTTACTGGTAGTGATTTATGGTATGGAAGTTATTGTCAATGCTCCATTTGGAAAGAATATGCAAAGAGGTATTGCCCAAGGAAGAGAATCATCTCTTGTGGAAATGGCTCCATATGAGTCAAAATCCGACTTTTGAACTAACTTCCAGTAAATCTCTATACATAGCTGGTTTCTTTAAGGAGACCCAGGAGGCCATCTAAGCTGCAATCAAGGCATCACACCAAGCCGGAATTTGACTCCTAGAAAGCAACTTCCACAAGGTGGCGCTAGCGAGATGGTTTTCTTTCCTTGGGAGATATCTCTTTGCATATTCTTTTCCCATGGAGCATTACCCATAAGTCTCATAAATGTTGTTCATGGGCCAACTCCTTCAAACTCAAATTTTACTATTGGGCCCTATGATTCCTATGTACAACCCTGCTGCAAAATAAATACTGGACTATAGTAGTCACATCTACAGGCAATTCATAAGACCAATGTAGTGGGAATTTAGAAAGAGGAGACTTATCTCCCCCTTACTCCAGTTTTTTTTTTGTTTTATCGTAAAACAGTCACAAACTTGGGGTCTGCGACTAAATTAGAGTTTTTATGCTGCCCTCGTCAGTTTCCAAATAGGAGGCATGGCGAAGGCAGTAAATGGGTGGGGCCATCAGCCTATTTATTATCTTTTATGTTGGAAACTGGCATAAACGATGACTGAAATCTACGCCAGCCACGAACTGGCATAGATTTCAATCAGACACACAGACTGCACGTTGTCATGAATGCATCCTCTGGCGGTGAAGGGCATATGAAGACCGAAGTAGAACATACCGATCTTGATAAATCAGCATTTGCAACCACTGGGCTACCACTTTATGCTCTAAATGTATGAATATGGATAAGACTTTGATGTTTACTTCTTACCAAAAGTGGGATCATTGCTTATGGCAGAGTTATCCAAGTCATCTCCTCCCAAGTATTTCTCCAGGCGAGCACAGGATACTTTTGTCTGGAAATTGGAAATAGTCAATAGAAGACCGTTATATACACAGTGGTTACACACAGTACAACTATAGTTACGTTCTTAATAAAGTTAAAAACTGACTATTTGAGCAGTGCCCAAGAGCCCCTGCCCAGGGGGTGCCCCTAGCCCCTCAGTAAAGACATGTTGTGCAGAGGATCCAGACATAACTTTTACGGTCTTCCCCACCCTGGTCATGCGTGTATTCTGCACATCTGGCATCCATGTTGCAGCTGCAACACATAGGTGCATTTTCAATACGACAATAGGTCTCTATGTCAATGTGCAACTAGCGCCTCTCCCTGGGGCCCTCTATATAACACGCGCATCCCAGGTGTAGGAAATGCAGAGTGGTATAGTGCGGCCTAAAAAGTCTCTTTATCCATGTCACGGTGCTCCTTCCTGGACATGGCTGGACCCCAAGCTTTGGCAGGCAAACTAAACTGTGCTATATCTGTTTCTCTCTGACTCTGCTGTACTGACAGGCTGGCTGTATAACTCAGCTTCTTCTGTATGCTGCACTTCACTTTGTAGTCTTACTCTAGGTTATGCCAGGGAACTTTCTTCCTGGCTCCTGAGGCTTCAAGCTTTGGCCTCTGTGGCCAGCAGAGCTTAGGGTGCTCTGGCTGGCGTGGGCACGTCCAGCAGAGACGTGCCCCTGCACACCCTTCCCCTAACAGGGGGTACACTAGACTTACTAGAACTTCTGCCCCTCCCTTCCTGTTTGAAGTAGGGCTAGCCCACCCCCACTACAGAGGGTGGTTAGAATGAAATGGAAAGTTCCACTTTATTTAAGTATAGCTCTGCCGTGTTTGCTGCCACCTGCTGGTGAACCAGGCACATTACATGTTATAAACAGTTACATAACATTAGGAATGAACAGTGTGGAGGACCTGGAATAAATGCATAAGATGACATGAGGTTAGACCAACAAAGACAGTAGCAAGGTGCAGAAGTGGTAACACCACTTTGGGGTGTTACAAATGCAGGACACAGACCCGACACCCAATGGTCTCCAAGGCCATGAGAAATGGAGCAGAATAGTGCACGCCCTGAATTTCTACGCAAGGATCCTCGGAAGGAGGTATGGATGGCACCACGATGGGTCCGTGTGCAGCCTGCGTCCACACATATGTACATTCAATTTGTGTGAATAAAACCTAAAACGATAGATGTATATAGAAGATCTTTTACTTACCTGCACCATTCTAGATATAAGCATGGGCAGCATGCAGAGGGAGAATCGGAGAATGTTATACAGGGAGATGGATGTGAAGGCTCTCTCTGCATTCAGTATATTTTTTGGATCAACCACGACGTAAACCGCAAAACTGGCCACCGACACCTGCAAAAATGAGAAACAGTATCATAGTAGTTTAGGCAGATTTCTAAAAACGGTGTAAAATGAAGACTCTTTGTTGCGCACAGCAACCAATCAAAGATCAGCTTTCATTTCTTAAACTGCCCTGGTAAAATAAAAGCTGTACTGTGATTGGTTGCTATGGGAGACAAGCCTGTAACTTCAAAGAGGCCTATGTGGGAAATGGCACAGTTGTCTATAGCAACCTGTCGGGTAACATTTTATTTCTCAAGTTACCGACAATGAAAGAAAAGATTATGAGCCTCATTTAGAACTGTCTAATAGGAAGACTGTCTTAGTTGCCCATAGCAACCAATCAAGGCTCACCTTTGATTTTTTTCAGAACACTTTAAGAAATGAGTTTTCCTATTAGACAGTTCTGATAAATGGGGCCCTATGTGACTATAACATAAGACATGTGACAGGGTATTAACTGATTCTTACCAAAAACGGGGTACAGGAGAATATGAACATGGAGACAGAGAATAGATAGGCGAAGCGTAACAGGTCCTTCAGCTCCTTCTCACGAATTTCCTGCACACGTTTCTCAAATGAAGGCTCCCAGGCGTACAACTTCAAGATCTAGAACAAAACACATGACGTAGAGTAAATATGGCGGCAAACATTCAAAAAGCAGCTAAATACATCACAAGCCGAGTAATAACAACCCTCACCTTTATGCCGTTCAGAATTTCACTCATTATTTTCAGCCGTTTATCTTTGTTTTTCATGTTTTTCATCTGCAGAACACAAGAGTAGATTGGACTTTATGTGTATGTGCCATAGAGGCAGCCATAGAACCGAATAGTGGTCCCCTCCTCCATGTAAGACCAGTCGCAGGCCTCGCCCTCCCTCTAGGGTCATTATCGCCTACTTCCTCAAACTATTGCCCTTGGACAAAAAATTATAGTGCCCCCAACAGTACCATTCATGTTTCCCCCATGAAGGTGAAAGCCACAGTACCCCACAAAGTGCTTCCATAACAGTAGCAGCCACAGTTCCCCCATAACACTGACAGCCATGGTGCTCCTATACCACAGAGTCACTGTTCCCCTCTTAAAGGGTTTGTCCAGGATAAGAAAAACAAGGCTTACTAAGACCACCACACCTGTCCATAGGTTGTGTCTGGTACTGCAGCAGAGCTAAACTGAAGTGAGTGGTGCAATACCCCGCGCAATCTGTAGACAGATGTGGCGCTGACTTTGGAAGAAAGCAGCTGTGCTTTTCCTATGCTAGACAACTCCTTTAACAGCGACAGCCACAGAGTCCCAATAACATTGACAGCCATTATGCCCACATAATAGTGACCAACAGAGTGCCCACAACTAGTGGCAGCCACAGAGTCTCATAGCAGAGACAGCCATGGTACCCCTGCAGTATCCCGCTCCAGAGTCGCAGTACACCGCAATGTGCAAAAGTATGTATTTCTGTGTATTACATGTATTTACTGTATTTTGTCCACATTCGTATGACCCGCAAAAAAGATAGAACATGTCCTATTCTTTTCCTGCAGACCAGAATAGGCATGGTTACAATGGATGCATACAAAGAAAGATAAAAACCCAGATGCAACACAGGAGTAATTGCATTTTTTGGGGATACGCAGTTGTGTGAATGCACCCTTAGGCTGAATAGTGAGAGGAGCACTTGTTGCTGAATCATGAGCCAGCCTGGACCCAAATCTATCCACAGCTGGGCCAGAGACAACAACTACAAAAGCAGGCCAGATATAACAGAGGTGTAGAGAAAGCCCAGTAGAGATAACCTGTCTAAGAACTGTATAGCGTCCATATTCAGGAGCGTGATGCCTGAGCATACCAAATAACAGTTTGGCCCACTATCAGAAATACCCACACCCCAAGGTGGATTCTGTGGACATGTACTGCAAGTACAGCAACCTTTTAAAAAAAGGAGCAGCGTTTTTGTCTGCCATTAGAGGAAACAGCCCTGTAGTTGCATCGCATTACCTAAAGTGTACACCCCATGCCTGGATATCAAAGTCAGCTAGAGAAGCAGAGTAAGGAAAACTACTTTAAAGGGGTTATCCAAGACTAAACTTTATTTTTTTAACAGACATCATCAGAGTGGCTGGACCCGTGGCGGGGTTTAAACTTACCTAGTGCCTGCCACTGGATTCCGGCTGCATCGCTCCACTGCCACATCCGCAGGTCTGAGGTCTCTGGGAATCAATATGCTGTTTATGGGCGGTGACCTGTCAACTGTGTGGCAAGTGACCCAATGTTGTACCACATAGGTGACAGGTCTTTGCTGCGGCCAGTGATTGGCTGCAGCAGTCACATGACGCCCATCAACAGGATGTTGATTCCCAGAGATCCGGAACTTGATGAGGTGGCAGTGGAGCGATGCAGCCAGAATCCAGTGGCGGGGACCAGGTAACTATGAACCCCACCCTGGGTCCAGCGAATCTGAAGAGGCCTGTTAAAAAAAATTTTAGTCTTGGATAACCTTTTTAAAGAGACACTGATTTTCTCGCTCGTATCATTGGGGGACACAGAAGACCATGCGTATAGCTGTTGCCACTAGCTCAGCTATACCCCTCCTGCAGACACTGAGCTAATCAGTTTTAGTTTAGTGTCTGTAGGAGGCAGACATGTTTTCCTGCAGGTCTGCCAAAGATAATTTTCTTTTTTCTTTTTCTGAGCGGACTACAGACGGCCTCCAACCACCTGTTTTACCCCACACTTGAGGGGGGAGACCAGTGGGTCCTCAAGCCCGCTGCTCGTTCCCCACCTCTGGAAGACAAGGAGGAACAGTGGATCTCAAATCCGCTGTAACCCACCAGCTACAGTGTCACCTTATCTGCTACTTCCAGAAGTCCCCCCTGTTACCAGTGTAGCCACCCTCCCCAAGGGGCAACACACTGAAAAAGGTGACACTGCTAGAATCAAGGTGGGCAAAACCGTCTAGGTAAGTATTACCTACCTTTCCCTGCTGGCCCCCGCCACCATCCCCCCCCAACACCCCTCAGGGGTTAACCTTCCTCCCTGTACTGGGTTCTAGGGGCTAACCTTCTGCTGGGTCCCCTTCTCCTGTGTTCTCTAAAGTAAACACAGTAAAGGTTTTATTTCCTCAAAACCTTGGCCTCTCAGTCCCTCGGTCCCCAGCCCCCTCACCTTCCTCCAGGCCTGGCATTACTCCAGCGCTCACAGGCCTCCTTGGGCGGCCGCTGCTATCTCTCACTGGGCATCGGTACGCCCGTTCCCGGCCTCCTCTGTTCGGGGGGCAAGATCCCCCTGACACTCCCTCTCCCTCCATGTACTGCTCTCCCAGCCGGAAGTTCTTACGGTCGCCCCACCTGTACATGAGGCCCCGGCTCTGTGGCCTACTATGCCACGTTCTACCAGAGTGTTTGGGGGCGGGGACTGTACTCTCAGAGCGCAAAACTTTGCGCCCATATCTTCGGCCCACTGAGCTCCGCCCCCAAACAATAGGCAGCGTGCTACCGCTAGCTACTTACGACTAGGATACTGTACATCCTGTAGCATTACCCCCTTCCATAGGTGGAGTACTTGCACTACCACTTGATACTGTACAGCCTGTAGCATTACCCCCTTCCTTAGGCGGAGTAATTCCACTTTCACTGGATACTGTACAGCTTGTAGTATTACCCTCCTTTCTTAGATGGAATACTTGCACTACCACTGGATACTGTACAGCCTGTAGCATTACCCTCCTTTCTTAGGCGGAGTCTTTGCACTACCACTGGATCCTATCCATTCTGTATCATTGTTTTTTTTTTCATAGGCAGGGTTTTTGCACATGGGACCCTATACATCCGGTAGCAAGGCCTCTTCTCATAGGTGGAGTATTTACTTCACCACTGGATACTGTATAGCCTGTCCCATTACTCTCCTTTTATAGATGGAGTACTAGAAATATCACTGGATACTGTGCGTCCTGTACCATTACGCTCCTTCCTAGGCAGAGTATTGGCACTACCACTGGATCATACCGTATATTCCCGGTAGCATTGCCCTCCTTCCATAGTGGGTGTATTTACACTTCCACTGGATACTGTACATTCTGTGACATAATCCTCATTCCATGGAGTAATTGCGTTACCACTGGATCCTATACAGACTGTAGCATTACTCTCCTTCCTTAGACAGAGTAATTGCACTTCCAGCGGAGACCATATGTTCTGTTGCATTTGTAATGCCCCATAGTGGCATTACCACATCCTTTTGTACCCCCAACTATCTGCATTCTGTGATCCTTTGTCATCTTAGATATTTATTGCCATTTCCTGCAATATGTGAATGTGTTTCCTTGTAAAACAATGTTAAAGTATAATCTTCCTGGTTCAACAGCAGGTGGCAGCAGCATTGGCAGAACTAGTTTCCATGGAGAGGAACCTTCTAGTTACCTTCCAGCCCTCTCTAGATAGGGAAGAGTTTAGTTAGTGAGTCAGTCTAGACTACCCCCACCTGGGAAAAGGTTGTGTGTTGTCTAGCAGAGCACTGTCTGCTCTGTTAGGCCCAGAGGCCGAGCCTTTGAAGTCTACATGGTTGCTTGTCCCCTCCTGGGCTTGCATTACCTTAACCCCAAGCTAAGAGAGCTTGAAGCCAGGAAGAAGTTCCTAGGATTAAAGTGAGAGACAGACCACAGACAGCTAAGTAAAATTCCAGCAGAAGAGGAAAAGTTCCTATTTAACCCAGCTATCATAGCAGAGCTGATAAAGCTACAGCATAGCAGAGCTGAGATTGTTGCAGATGTGTTTGCCTGCCAAAGTTAAGCCAATACCTGCTGATGACCAAGATACCCTTTGGAAACTAGATTATCGTTTATGCCAAGTAAAGCTGTGTTCAACATTAATGCAAAGTCTGGACTCCGTTGATTCTACTTATTCATCACCCAAGTTCAACAACCCCACTTTTGCACTTGCTTCGGACTACACCACGTCTGGGATCCAAGGATATCCAGGTAGGAGCACCATAACACGTGCTTACAACACCTTCAGAGAGAGTGTAGGTCACTCTACACCACTCTGGAAATCCGATATCTGGGTACCCACACTACCATCTACAAAGGGGACTCCATGCCCTTGTTGCTTAACTGCAACTGGCGTCACGACTAGAGTTGAGCGAACACCTGGATGTTCGGGTTCGAGAAGTTCGGCCGAACTTCCCGGAAATGTTCGGGTTCGGGATCCGAACCCGACCCAAACTTCGTCCCGAACCCCATTGAAGTCAATAGGGACCCGAACTTTTCGGCACTAAAAAGGCTGTAAAACAGCCCAGGAAAGAGCTAGAGGGCTGCAAAAGGCAGCAACATGTAGGTAAATCCCCTGCAAACAAATGTGGATAGGGAAATGAATTAAAATAAAAATAAAATATATAAAAATAAACCAATATCAATTGGAGAGAGGTCCCATAGCAGAGAATCTGGCTTCACGTCAGCAGAGAATCAGTCTTCATGCCATAGCAGAGAATCTGGCTTCACGTCACCCACCACTGGAACAGGCCACTGTCACATATTTAGGCCCAGGCACCCAGGCAGAGGAGAGAGGTCCCGTAACAGAGAATCTGGCTTCATGTCAGCAGAGAATAAGTCTGCATGTCATAGCAGAGAATCAGGCTTCACGTCACCCACCACTGGAACAGGCCACTGTCACATATTTAGGCCCAGGCACCCAGGCAGAGGAGAGAGGTCCCATAACAGAGATTCAGGCTTCATGTCAGCAGAGAATCAGTCTTCATGTCATAGCAGAGAATGAGGATTCACGTCACCCACCACGGGAACAGGCCACTGTCACATATTTAGGCCCAGGCACCCAGGCAGAGGAGAGAGGTCCCATAACAGAGATTCAGGCTTCATGTCAGCAGAGAATCAGTCTTCATGTCATAGCAGAGAATCAGGCTTCACGTCACCCACCACTGGAACAGGCCACTGTCACATATTTAGGCCCAGGCACCCAGACAGAGGAGAGAGGTCCCGTAACAGAGAATCTGGCTTCATGTCAGTACAGAATCAGTCTTCATCTCATAGCAGAGAATCAGGCTTCACGTCACCCACCACTGGAACAGGCCACTGTCACATATTTAGGCCCAGGCACCCAGGCAGAGGAGAGAGGTCCCATAACAGAGATTCAGGCTTCATGTCAGCAGAGAATCAGTCTTCATGTCATAGCAGAGAATCAGGCTTCACGTCACCCACCACTGGAACAGGCCACTGTCACATATTTGGGCCCAGGCACCCAGACAGAGGAGAGAGGTCCCGTAACAGAGAATCTGGCTTCATGTCAGTACAGAATCAGTCTTCATCTCATAGCAGAGAATCAGGCTTCACGTCACCCACCACTGGAACAGGCCACTGTCACATATTTAGGCCCAGGCACCCAGGCAGAGGAGAGAGGTCCCATAACAGAGATTCAGGCTTCATGTCAGCAGAGAATCAGTCTTCATGTCATAGCAGAGAATCAGGCTTCACGTCACCCACCACTGGAACAGGCCACTGTCACATATTTAGGCCCAGGCACCCAGGCAGAGGAGAGAGGTCCCATAACAGAGATTCAGGCTTCATGTCAGCAGAGAATCAGTCTTCATGTCATAGCAGAGAATCAGGCTTCACGTCACCCACCACTGGAACAGGCCACTGTCACATATTTAGGCCCAGGCACCCAGGCAGAGGAGAGAGGTCCTATAACAGAGATTCAGGCTTCATGTCAGCAGAGAATCAGTCTTCATGTCATAGCAGAGAATCAGGCTTCACGTCACCCACCACTGGAACAGGCCACTGTCACATATTTAGGCCCAGGCACCCAGGCAGAGGAGAGAGGTCCCATAACAGAGATTCAGGCTTCATGTCAGCAGAGAATCAGTCTTCATGTCATAGCAGAGAATCAGGCTTCACGTCACCCACCACTGGAACAGGCCACTGTCACATATTTAGGCCCAGGCACCCAGACAGAGGAGAGAGGTCCCGTAACAGAGAATCTGGCTTCATGTCAGCACAGAATCTGTCTTCATGTCATAGCAGAGAATCAGGCTTCACGTCACCCACCACTGGAACAGGCCACTGTCACACATTTAGGCCCTGGCACCCAGACAGAGGAGAGAGGTCCCGTAACAGAGAATCTGGCTTCATGTCAGCACAGAATCAGTCTTCATGTCATAGCAGAGAATCAGGCTTCACGTCACCCACCACTGGAACAGGCCACTGTCACATATTTAGGCCCAGGCACCCAGGCAGAGGAGAGAGGTCCCAATTCAGAGATTCAGGCTTCATGTCAGCAGAGAATCAGTCTTCATGTCATAGCAGAGAATCAGGCTTCACGTCACCCACCACTGGAACAGGCCACTGTCACATATTTAGGCCCAGGCACCCAGACAGAGGAGAGAGGTCCCGTAACAGAGATTCTGGCTTCATGTCAGCACAGAATCAGTCTTCATGTCATAGCAGAGAATCAGGCTTCACGTCACCCACCACTGGAACAGGCCACTGTCACACATTTAGGCCCTGGCACCCAGACAGAGGAGAGAGGTCCCGTAACAGAGAATCTGGCTTCATGTCAGCACAGAATCAGTCTTCATGTCATAGCAGAGAATCAGGCTTCATGTCACCCACCACTGGAACAGGCCACTGTCACATATTTAGGCCCAGGCACCCAGGCAGAGGAGAGAGGTCCCATAACAGAGATTCAGGCTTCATGTCAGCAGAGAATCAGTCTTCATGTCATAGCAGAGAATTAGGCTTCACGTCACCCACCACTGGAACAGGCCACTGTCACATATTTAGGCCCCGACACCCAGACAGAGGAGAGAGGTCCCGTAACAGAGAATCTGGCTTCATGTCAGCACAGATCAGTCTTCATGTCATAGCAGAGAATCAGGCTTCACGTCACCCACCACTGGAACAGGCCACTGTCACATATTTAGGCCCAGGCACCCAGGCAGAGGAGAGAGGTCGCGTAACAGAGAATCTGGCTTCATGTCAGCACAGAATCAGTCTTCATGTCATAGCAGAGAATCAGGCTTCACGTCACCCACCACTGGAACAGGCCACTGTCACACATTTAGGCCCCGGCACCCAGACAGAGGAGAGGTTCATTCAACTTTGGGTTGCCCCACAATATAATGGTAAAATGAAAATAAAAATAGGATTGAATGAGGAAGTGCCCTGGAGTACAATAATATATTGTTAAGGGGAGGGAGTTAATGTCTAATCTGCACAAGGGATGGACAGGTCCTGTGGGATCCATGCCTGGTTCATTTTTATGAACGTCAGCTTGTCCACATTGGCTGTAGACAGGCGGCTGCGTTTGTCTGTAATGACGCCCCCTGCCGTGCTGAATACACGTTCAGACAAAACGCTGGCCGCCGGGCAGGCCAGCACCTCCAAGGCATAAAAGGCTAGCTCTGGCCACGTGGACAATTTGGAGACCCAGAAGTTGAATGGGGCCGAACCATCAGTCAGTACGTGGAGGGGTGTGCACAGGTACTGTTCCACCATGTTAGTGAAATGTTGCCTCCTGCTAACACGTTCCGTATCAGGTGGTGGTGCAGTTAGCTGTGGCGTGGTGACAAAACTTTTCCACATCTCTGCCATGCTAACCCTGCCCTCAGAGGAGCTTGCCGTGACACAGCTGCGTTGGCGACCTCTTGCTCCTCCTCTGCCTTCGCCTTGGGCTTCCACTGGTTCCCCTGTGACATTTGGGAATGCTCTCAGTAGCGCGTCTACCAACGTGCGCTTGTACTCGCGCATCTTCCTATCACGCTCCAGTGTAGGAAGTAAGGTGGGCACATTGTCTTTGTACCGGGGATCCAGCAGGGTGGCAACCCAGTAGTCCGCACACGTTAAAATGTGGGCAACTCTGCTGTCGTTGCGCAGGCACTGCAGCATGTAGTCGCTCATTTGTGCCAGGCTGCCCAGAGGTAAGGACAAGCTGTCCTCTGTGGGAGGCGTATCGTCATCGTCCTGTGTTTCCCCCCAGCCACGCACCAGTGATGGGCCCGAGCTGCTTTGGGTGCCACCTCGCTGTGAACATGCTTCATCCTCCTCCACCTCCTCCTCATCCTCGTCCTCCACGTCCTCCAGTAGTGGGCCCTGTCTGGCCACATTTGTACCTGGCCTCTGGTGTTGCAAAAAACCTCCCTCTGAGTCACTTCGAAGAGACTGGCCTGAAAGTGCTAAAAATGACCCCTCTTCCTCCTTTTCCTCCTGGGCCACCTCCTCTTCCATCATCGCCCTAAGTGTTTTCTCAAGGAGACATAGAAGTGGTATTGTAACGCTGATAACTGCGTCATCGCCACTGGCCATGTTGGTGGAGTACTCGAAACAGCGCAACAGGGCACACAGGTCTCGCATGTTGGCCCAGTCATTGGTGGTGAAGTGGTGCTGTTCCGCAGTGCGACTGACCCGTGCGTGCTGCAGCTGAAACTCCACTATGGCCTGCTGCTGCTCGCACAGTCTGTCCAGCATGTGCAAGGTGGAGTTCCACCTGGTGGGCACATCGCATATGAGGCGGTGAGCGGGAAGGCCGAAGTTACGATGTAGCGCAGACAGGCGTGCAGCAGCAGGGTGTGAACGCCGGAAGGGCGAACAGACGGCCCGCACTTTATGCAGCAGCTCTGACATGTCGGGGTAGTTGCGAATGAACTTCTGCACCACCAAATTCAGAACATGCGCCAGGCAAGGGATGTGCGTCAAACCGGCTAGTCCCAGAGCTGCAACGAGATTTCGCCCATTATCGCACACCACCAGGCCGGGCTTGAGGCTCACCGGCAGCAACCACTCGTCGGTCTGTTGTTCTATACCCCGCCACAACTCCAGTGCGGTGTGGGGCTGTGCTGAAGTTGGTGGTGAAGGTGTGTGGCTGACTGGATGAGCAGGTGGAAGAAGAGGAGGAGGAAGCTGAGTAGGAGGAGGAGGAGACAGGAGGCAAAGAATGTTGCCCTGCGATCCTTGGCGGCGGAAGGACGTGCGCCAAACAGCTCTCCGCCTGGGGCCCAGCCGCCACTACATTTACCCAGTGTGCAGTTAGGGAGATATAGCGTCCCTGGCCGTGCTTACTGGTCCACGTATCTGTGGTTAGGTGGACCTTGCCACAGATGGCGTTGCGCAGTGCACACTTGATTTTATCGGACACTTGGTTGTGCAGGGAAGGCACGGCTCTCTTGGAGAAGTAGTGGCGGCTGGGAACAACATACTGTGGGACAGCAAGCGACATGAGCTGTTTGAAGCTGTGTGTGTCCACCAGCCTAAATGACAGCATTTCATAGGCCAGTAGTTTAGAAATGCTGGCATTCAGGGCCAGGGATCGAGGGTGGCTAGGTGGGAATTTACGCTTTCTCTCAAATGTTTGTGAGATGGAGAGCTGAACGCTGCCGTGTGACATGGTTGAGATGCTTGGTGACGCAGGTGGTGGTGTTGGTGGTACATCCCATGTTTGCTGGGCGGCAGGTGCCAACGTTCCTCCAGAGGCGGAGGAAGAGGCCGAGGCGGCCGCAGCAGCAGAAGAGGCCGAGGCGGCAGCAGCAGAAGAGGTAGCAGGGGGAGCCTGAGTGACTTCTTTGTTTTTAAGGTGTTTACTCCACTGCAGTTCATGCTTTGCATGCAGGTGCCTGGTCATGCAGGTTGTGCTAAGGTTCAGAACGTTAATGCCTCGCTTCAGGCTCTGATGGCACAGCGTGCAAACCACTCGGGTCTTGTCGTCAGCACATTGTTTAAAGAAGTGCCATGCCAGGGAACTCCTTGAAGCTGCCTTTGGGGTGCTGTCACGAGGGTATCAAGAGTGGTTAATCCTGGTTGTTGTTCCTGTGTGCTTCCCTCCGGATCCCTGTTTGGCTTATTGTTGTCTCCTGTTGTCGCCCACCTGGGAATATATGTTGAGTCTGTGTTGTCTGTCCTCCCCTTGGTGTTTTCCCTTAGAGTTAGTGGTGCGGACTAGTGTTCCCATCGCCCTGTTCACTACCTAGGGCTCAGCTCAGGGAAAGCCAGGGCTTTAGGCACGTGATCGGCTTACGGGTGAGGAACCCGTCTAGGGACGTCAGGGCAGCCAGGTGCCAGCCGCCAGGTGAGTCAGGGGTCACCATCTTCCCTCTCTCTTGGGCAGGGCCTTCCTCGTTCCCTCCCTCTGTGTCACGTATGTGATAGCCACGCCGACCGTGATATTATAACTGGCCCTTACTTTTTGAGAAAAAAAATATATATATATATATATATTTTTTTTAATTGTTGTTTTTTTTTTCTCTCTCTACTTAGAATCCAATATGGATCCTATTGATGCCTTGGCAGAACAGCTTCAAAGCCTGTCTTTGGAGGTGGCAGGATTGAAGGCGTCTGTTCAACAACAGCAGCAAATGCAGGAGACCGCACCCCCAGCGGTTGCTATGGGTAACCAGGTTGTCACTGAACCCAAGGATGCTCTTCCCGACAGATTTTCTGGGGGAAGGGACAAATTTGCGACGTTCCGTGAGGCCTGCAAATTATATTTTAAGTTGCGCCCTTACTCCTCAGGTCATGAAGAACAGCGGGTAGGGATTGTCATTTCCCTGCTTCAGGGGGATCCGCAATCCTGGGCGTTCTCGTTACCCCCTGGTTCTCATGCTCTTCGGTCAGTGGAGGGATTTTTTGGGGCTTTGGGTCTCATATATGATGACCCTGACCGAGTCGCCCTGGCTGAGTCGAAGTTACGGAGACTCCTACAGGGAGATCGGTCAGCAGAGGAATATTGCTCAGAGTTCCGTAGGTGGGCTACGGATACTCAGTGGAACGACACGGCTCTCAGGAGTCAGTTCTGCTCTGGGTTATCTGAAAGGGTTAAGGATGTACTGGCGCTGTATGAGACCCCCCTTTCCCTTGATGCTGTTATGTCCCTCTCTATCAGAATAGATAGACGTCTTAGGGAGAGATCAAAAAATTCCGGAGCAATTGGTTACCTCTCCCAAGCAACAGTCAGCCTGTACTGACTTAGATGAGCCTATGCAGCTAGGCGGAACTTCTCGTCAGGTCCGTCCTCCCGAGGTTCGCCGTAGGGGGGGGGCTTGTTTTTTCTGTGGGGGGAGGGGTCATTTCATTAATGTCTGTCCCTCCTTTCTCAAAAACAAAAGACCGTCGGAACTACTAACCCCGGGCTGTGCGGAGGATGTCAGCCGTGGGGTATACGTTTCCTCCATACGAACATCTCAATTTGTGTTACCAGCGGTCATTGTTTTTGGTGTTAAGACGGAGTCTATTTCTGTTTTTCTAGACAGTGGAGCAGGGGTAAACTTGATTGATGCCCATTTTGCCCGCACTATGGGTTTGTCTCTCTGTACGCTGCAGAGACCTATTCCCGTATTCGCTATAGATTCTGCTCCTCTGTCTCAGAGAAACCTCACCGACATTGTTCGTAATTTACACCTTCGGGTAGGGGACCACCATAATGAGTGTCTTGCATGTTACGTTCTGGAGGGCCTTCCCTCTCCGGTGGTATTGGGTCTTCCCTGGTTGGTAGCGCACAATCCAGTGGTGGATTGGCAGGCCAGGGAGATATTGGAGTGGAGTGAGCATTGCAGAGTGAATTGCTTAAATAACAATTGCTTAATCGCCTCCATAGCTTCCCTACCTACATTTATTTCGGATTTTGAGGACGTTTTTTCGGAAAAGGGTTGTCAGAAACTACCACCTCATCGTCCTTATGATTGCCCGGTTAACCTGATTCCCGGGGCAAAATTACCCAAGTCCAGGTTGTATAATCTTTCGGGTCCCGAGAGACAAGCCATGAAAGATTATATCTCCGAGAGTCTGGCTAAGGGACACATCAGACCCTCTTCTTCACCCGTGGCTGCAGGGTTTTTCTTTGTTAAAAAGAAAGATGGGTGCCTGCGTCCTTGCTTAGATTTCCGTGAGTTAAACCAGATAACCATCCGTGACCCATACCCTCTTCCTCTCATTCCTGACCTTTTTAATCAGATTGCGGGTGCTAAGTGGTTCTCCAAACTTGATCTTAGGGGGGCCTACAATCTGATTCGTATCAGGGAAGGGGATGAGTGGAAGACAGCTTTTAACACCCCTGAGGGGCATTATGAAAATCTAGTTATGCCTTTCGGTCTGACCAATGCCCCTGCTGTCTTCCAACATTTCGTGAATGATATTTTTAGTCATCTCATCGGCAGGTTTGTAGTCATATACCTAGATGATATCTTAATTTATTCAGCTGATCTGAAAACACATGAGGTGCATGTCAGGCAAGTACTGCAGGTCCTATGGACGAATAAATCATATGCGAAAATTGAAAAATGTGTCTTCGCTGTTCAGGAATTACAGTTCCTGGGATATCTATTATCTGCGTCAGGTTTCCGCATGGATCCTGGGAAGGTCCAGGCAATTTTAGTTTGGGATCTTCCTGAGAACCTTAAAGCCCTACAACGGTTTTTGGGTTTCGCTAATTTCTATAGAAAGTTCATTAAAAATTATTCAGTGATCGTTAAACCCCTTACCGACATGACTAGGAAGGGGACGGATTTTTCCAAATGGTCGGACGCCGCTAAAGATGCATTTTCCTCTCTAAAGGAGAGGTTTACCTCGGCACCTGTTCTAATTCAACCTGATGTCTCCCAGCCTTTTATTGTCGAGGTAGATGCGTCAGAGGTGGGAGTGGGAGCTGTATTGTCTCAGGGTCCGTCTCCTGGCAAATGGCGTCCTTGCGCTTTCTTTTCCAAAAAATTATCTTCTGCAGAGAAGAATTATGATATTGGAAATAGGGAACTGTTGGCGATTAAACTGGCGCTTGAAGAGTGGCGTCACTTCTTAGAGGGAGCAATCCACCCCGTCACGGTGATTACGGATCACAAGAACCTTCTGTACCTAGAATCGGCTAAACGTCTCACCCCTAGACAAGCTAGGTGGTCGCTATTCTTTACCAGATTTAACTTTGTAATCACCTATCGTCCTGGGGCAAAAAATACCAAGGCAGACGCATTATCTCGTAGTTTCCCTGGAGGGGGTAATGTTTGTGATCCGGTACCTATTTTACAAAGAGGAGTGGTTGTCTCTGCTGTACACTCTGTTCTAGAGGGAAAGGTGTTAGAGGCTCAGGGGGACGCCCCGGCCTCTTGCCCCTCAGAGAAATTGTTTGTACCGTTAAACCTGCGTCTTGAATTATTAAAAGAACATCATAATTCGGCACTTGCTGGACACCCGGGTAGTAAAGCAACCTTGGAGCTTTTATCTCGTCGTTTTTGGTGGCCAAGGTTGCGTCAGGATGTAATGGATTTCGTGTCTACTTGTTCTACTTGTGCACGCACGAAAGTCTCTCATACACGTCCAGCAGGGTCTTTATTGCCACTTTTCATCCCCAATAGGCCATGGACACATCTGTCAATGGATTTCATCACTGACTTACCGTTGTTGGCGGGTAAAACAGTTATCTTGGTAGTAGTAGACAGGTTTAGCAAAATGGTACACTTTATTGCGCTACCCGCACTTCCTAATGCTAAAACTCTCGCTCAGGTGTTTATCAGTGAAATCGTGAAGCTTCACGGGGTCCCTTCCGATGTGGTTTCAGATCGGGGAACCCAGTTTATTTCTAAGTTTTGGAAAGCTTTTTGTTCCCGTTTGGGGGTTCACTTGTCCTTTTCCTCAGCTTTCCATCCTCAGTCGAATGGACAGACTGAGCGTACCAACCAAAACCTAGAAACATATTTAAGGTGTTTTGTGTCTGAAAACCAAGAGTTGTGGTCATCATATTTACCGTTAGCTGAGTTTGCCATAAATAATCATTATCAGGAGTCCACTGGCAAGTCACCATTCCTTGGTGCATACGGTTTTCATCCCCAATTTTGTACTTTCAAAGAGGGGGGGTCTTCTGGGGTTCCCGAAGAGGAAAGGTTTTCTTCATCTCTTTCATCGGTATGGCAGAAGGTGCAAGTTAACTTGAAAAAGATGAGTGGTAAATATAAATGCATGGCCGATAAGAAACGGTCGCCAGGTCCGGACCTAGGAGTGAATGACTATGTGTGGTTGTCTACTAGGAATATTAAGTTGAAGGTTCCCTCTTGGAAACTGGGTCCTAGATTCATTGGTCCCTATAAAATAGTAGCCGTCATTAACCCTGTGGCTTTTCGCCTGGAGCTACCTCAGACTTTTAAGATCCATAACGTCTTCCGTAAATCGTTACTCAAGAAGTATGTTCCACCTCTTGAACCATCGCCGCTGCCACCTCCTCCTGTTATTGTGGATGGTAATCTGGAGTTTCAAATAGCCAGAATTGTTGATTCTCGTCGGGTCCGCCGCTCTCTTCAGTATCTGGTGCATTGGAGGGGTTACGGTCCCGAGGAAAGAATGTGGGTTCCAGCGTCAGAGGTAAACGCCAACAGGTTAATTCAGACTTTCCATGCCTCTCATCCGGAGAGACCTGGTCCTGAGTGTCCGGAGGCCCCTCGTGAAAGGGGGGGTACTGTCA